>NW_010274092.1:0-28857 GCF_000690775.1 Eurypyga helias
TTTGGCTAAGTAATGGCCATTCTGGTTCACTTCATCTCAGAGCAAAATGTCTTCTAATAGATCGCTTCTATTTCTTCAGGAATAGAACAGATGACCTTCAACACATCATCTTTGGAAAAACAAACAAACAACATCTCTGATGCTTATTTAGTAAACACTTCTAGCATGAAATGATCATAGAATCACAGGATGGTTTGGGTTGGAAGGGACCTTAAAGACCATCCAGTTCCAACCCCCCTGCCGTGGGCAGGGACACCTTCCACCAGACCGGGTTGCTCCAAGCCTCATCCAACCTGGCCTTGGACACTTCCAGGGATGGGGCATCCACAGCTTCTCTGGGCAACCTGTCCCACTGCTCCCCACCCTCTCCGGGAAGAACTTTTTCCTGATATCCAATCTAAACCTCCCCACTTTCAATTTAAACCTGTAACCCCTTGTCTTGTCCATCTTAAATTAAATTTTCCATCTGTACGTTTTTTGTAAAAGCCAGCTACATAATAGGCACAGTCAATAAAGTATATTTAGGTATAAAAAGCTAATAAACTTTAAGAAAATGTTTGCAATGTATGTTTTGCTGGTAATTTAAAAACAGTTCTTGCTTTAATTTAGCGGTTAAAGTGAGTTATAATATAACCATCAATGTAAATAAATACACCAAATGCACCCTTAACAACTTAACAAGTCTGTCAACAATGACTTCTGCCTTGCACAAATGTATCCAATGCTGAAAAGCTAAGCCACAGGTTGATTCCATTAAAAGCAGTAACAGTTGTTCGAAGCCTGTTACAAGAACAACCCTAAAAGAAAGCCTTGTAATAAAAATACTAGATAGTTTTATATTGTGAATAAGAGAAAAAAAATTGATTCTGCAATTTATTTAAAAGAAAATACAACATAGTTAATTCAGGACTTTGCTATCTGCCTCACAGACCTGCTTCTGGGAATATGAAGAAGGAGTTTCACACATATCTTCACCTATATCAGCATATAGGCCGGCATCAAATGGCATCAAATATATGAAAGGTTACATTTTGTTATGACATCAGTGCAACTCCAAGCTGAGTCTTTATAAAAAAGCTTTTCTGTTAATTCTCTACCAACTATTGAACTAGTAAATCATGGGTATTTCATGGTGAAGTTTACCTCTGCTATGACTTACTCTTCCTAGGATTGTCATGATTCTCTCTTTATTATTCCAGTGAGTATATAAACAACCAGGATATTTGTTCAGAATTTACCCTTTTTGTTTCATGCTGTAAACAAACTCTTCCATGACTACTTCTTTATGCACATACATGCTATTAAATTTTCCCTTCATCAGCAAATAAAGATACGTTTAGCTACCTACTTTTATCCTATCACCCTATTTACCCATTGGAGTATTTAATGGAGTTGAAAAACTCCATTAAACCTTCGATGCATTTGCTAGGACAATTTTCAGCTCTCTGATCAGCAAAGCCTTCAGAGACCTTCAAATCCCACCACATCCAGCTCCTCATCCAGTTACCACTCGCCAGGAAAACTATCCAGGAGTTCCTATTTTGAAAACTAAGTGGCAAAATTCTCACCACAGAGAAATAATGTTTTTTAAGAACTGAAAACTTTGCACTACAAGGTGAGGAGAACGAGAAATTCAGCTCCACAAATTACTGCCAGAATAGATGAAGCAAAAATGTATTAGAGATAAAGGATTATTATTCTCTATTGTCATACACAAGAGTCTCTGGAAAGATTCCTATCAGTGTTACAATAGGATAGAAAATGTTGTTTCTAATTGCACTGATTTACAGTATATTTCAATTTCCTTATCAGATAAATTTGCTGAGTGCCACAGTCTGCAGGAAATGCACTGAATGTGGCAGAACACAACAAGGCAGGGATTCCTCAGAAAACCACCTTCTGCCCTTACCTTCTCTCTCGCTGGTCTCCCGCACAGTTGTACCGTAACCTCAGAGGAGCAGAGCGGCTCTCCGGGAGCTGACTGCCTGTTTACTCGGATCAAGCTTAGCATACCTCCACACCAAACGCTCCCACCTTTTAGAAGCAGCAAGCTCTTCACTAGATCACCTGTCAAACTATGTTGCCTTGTGTGCCCTTGTTTTGATCACTTCTATTTTCTGTTACAGAAGAGAGACCCCTATACTGTTCGTACATACCCTAATACTGTGTAGGGACACAAATTAGACTGAGAGGTAGGTTAGAAGTTTGTCAATTTTTCTTATACCTACAGCAATAGCAGGATGAGAAAATGGATAGAGAAGGATGTGTCCTGCTTTTGTAAGTAATTAATGGATTAAATCTGAACCCATAGCTACTCTTCTAAGAAGGACACATAGAAATTGAATGTAAAAGAAGTAATAATTAAACAAATGCAGAGCTTCTGCTAGATCAGATTCCAAAGTACAGAATTTCCCTAAATCAAGAGTGTTTCTGCAGTTCCCAGCACCCACACAAAAGCAGTGGGGAGCCTGTTCTGTATACCAACATGAAGTGATTTATCTAACCTCTCTGAAACATCTAAAGCAGTTTAGGAACCCCATTTCACACCACAGGTTAAAAGATTATAATTTTCAGGAAAATCTACAAGAAAACAAAATTAATAAAATATGTGTTGGGTTCTAGAGTTTTCATTTGCTTTTTCAGATGGAGATGATAGCAAAGACCTATTTGCATAGTTTGTGACTGCGAATGAAGTTATTTCTTCAAAAATCTAAGAATTCTGGGTGGGGAGGAGGAACGGGTAGGAAGAGAATGTAGGTTACTGCTGATAAAGAATGTGATTATCAGATGCCAAACAACTTCCCTTTAACCCCTGGACAGACCTGTGGTTCGTGAAACAAAACTAGCAGGTGAATTTAGCATTTCAGCATCACACAAATTGATTGCCAGTCTCAGAATAATAATAAGAAAACTGGCAATAAATAAATAAAAATACCATGCACACATATGCAACTCCACGTTACAATGATGCTTAGACTTCTCAAAAAAAAAAAAAGGAAAAGTAAAAAAGAAAGAAAATTAAATTAGTTCTACCACAGTCAGTACTCAGCAATAGAATTTGTCCGTTGATTCTCCACTATTTAAAACAACGCATGTGTTTTCCTTCACCTGCAATTTTGCAGGTTTGTAGCAACATCCTGCAATTTTAAGAAATTGTATTTTCTCCCCTAAAATACCACGAACAAGTACAGTTTTTCATAGAGCTCCACTCCAGCAACCAGGTTTCCATAGTATCAAGAGACTAAAAAAAGCCAACAGGCTTCAGAGAAATTAATTTTAATATATGTCTCCTGGAAATCTCCAAACTATACCTTAAAAATGGCATTTATTTATATGGTGTTATTAGCGTTAATACCTAACCTTAACAAATAAGAGGTAGAAATGGAAGAGTTATATTATTCTTGTATTATTTTTAATGGAGGACAGACAGACATTTGTGAGTGAAGACTTTCCATGACTGTGCTTTATGTGAAACACCCTATGGCCAAGATGGCTAGATGTCACTGGACAGCTTCTAGGTGGCCAAGAACTGGCTATTTATAATATTTTTAAACAAATTTGCTATTTTTAGGGGATTTTGTAGCAGGAAGTCAGGGAAATATTTGGTTTCATATTCACAAGTCAAAAAGCTCCCTATGGATAGCTGCACACTCCACACACAGTCCCATGAGCTTCGTCAGAGTCCCTCAGAATAGAACTGTTAGCAAACTTCTCTTAAAAATACTGTGGCATCTAGGTCAAAATGCCTTAAAATTGATAATGGAGAACTGAATGGACACAGAGCTAGCTCCGACTTGCTGCCATTATCACCAGAATTCCTTTCAAATCCTCCTCTCAAAGAAGCACAAAAATCAGTTCTCGGTATCGAATCGGTTCTTGTTGCATTTCTAGGAAATCAGAGAAGTCACCACCATCTTGCCCCTTGGGATTACAAGCCCAGTACACACCTCATGTACAATCAAGGCTAAATAAAAACGCTCCCCAGCTCTGCGCAGAGTCTGGTTTTGTATGTCTGACAACAGCAACGTGATTTCATTTTTGTCTGCTTTTCAGTCTTATTTAAAAGCGTATTATTTGCTTAGGCATGAATAACAGCTCTTGTAAGAACCAAACTCCTTTTGTCTGCCCAGTTCCAGCTATGCTGAAATGGTAACAGCCTTATTAATGTTTTTTTAGAATTAAACAAGATTGGTCCATCTTTTTTATGATCACACTAAGCACATTTGGATTCCTACAGGTTAGAGGGTACATTTAAACAGATAATAAGAACAATCCAAAACAGTTGTCATTTTTCTACAGTGCTTTTGTGTAGATCCAAAACACTTCGAAGGAACAGTATTTTCATCTAGCTGCCCTCACCCAATCAAAACATAATTTAAGGAAAAAAAAACCAAACCAAAAAAGCAGAAAACCTTCACTCTCTGACTTTAAGTGGAAAGAAAGAAAGATATTTTTATCAAGTGAAAAATTAATCCACTTGGTTAGAGACTGCGCAGATACACCTGAATGTTCAGCACTGAGTTGATATTTTATACATTTTCCATTGTCCCCCTTCTCCCACACATCTGCAGTTACGCTTAAGCATAAGAATTCCAAAACTGAAACAGGAAGAAAGTTTCCTCTGGGCTCTGACAGCTTTCGTTTTAAGTCGTCTTAGGGGTACGCTTGCACTTAATATTATTTACAGATATCACCAAGAGGATGATGACTGACAAGGAAAGAGAAATTATCTTTTTCCTCTAAGAATTGGTTGAATTAAACAAGTATCCATTAAATAGATTTAAAAATACTGGTGCCCAGTCTAGATGTGTGAGATCTGCTGTACCTCCGACTGAGACTTGTACCTCAGGTTAGTCAAAGCCCGGCTACCCTTACGATAACCATGTACATATACACAATAACTTTCAGTATATATTTTATATATATCTAGATGTGCTGAAACGCTGCAGTACTCTTACTATTTTGGTAAATCTCTCATCATTAAAAAGATGGTAGCACCAAAACCTGACCTAGATGCTGTCTAGGAAAGGACGAGTTCAGAGTGTGCCATGATGAGCCTGGCCATTCTCCTCCTTACCACGGAAAAGAGGAGGCTCGCTGCATGGGCACAGCCAAACTGGGAACAAAAAACCCCTCATGCAAGACAGTGAACTAAGCTGGACCATTTGGCGGTCCACCAAAAGGCCTAAGCATGAGAAGTAAAACAGCATCCAAAAAGGTAATAATATTGTTGTTGTTTCTTTCTTCCTCCTACACCCAGTATTAGGGTGGCTCATACTAAGTACTGCTTTGAGCTGGCATCCACACTTATGGAAGGACATGAAGAAAACTTTCAGAAAACAACCTGAAAAAATTACATTGGGATAATCCATGTTATTACAAAGACGCTAACAAATCCTGTTTCTTTCCAAAAGAGAAAAAAATATGATCCCCATGTAGCTCCCTGGGAAAAAAAAAAAATCAGATTTATATCTGGTGGCAACAGCTAGCCAAGTTCACAGTAGCAATAAGAGAAAAATCAGCCACGCGTTAATTAATGAAGATTACCTAAGGATGGGAAGGTTTCTCTATGGCTAAAAGGATTTAAACCAGTAACAGATGGCCTTGTAAAACCACTAATTCATCCAGACATTGAATACAAAATTAAGACATAACATTGTTATGCTTGCCAAAAACATTCATAATGACTGTAATCTAAGTTACAACAATAAAGTTAAAATCTTGCTTTCCAGGTCAGTTTTGAAGTTTGTATAAAGTGTTTACTGGAATAAAACAAAAAATCTAACCTATTGCTAAACATAAATGTGAAGTTACTCATGTGTGCATTTTTAAAATAGAAATATTCCAGATATTTAAAATGTCTCCCTAAAGGCTTATTGCTACTTGCTACATAGAGAGGCCAGAGACCTTTATCTAATAAAAAGATAAGATAATGCTGTCTGTAATAAATTATGTCTGTTTTCCACCTATCACTACTTAAAGTTTGTACTAGTAAATTCTATAAGCCCTTGAGGATAAAGAAATACTGGTTTACATTTTAACTGGAATGTAAATAAGCAGCCATCCTATTCAGAAAACAATCACATTTTGATATATCTGGTAAAATACATGATTTTATGACATAATAGTGCAAACTGCAATGCCTCATTTAGAGAACAAATGCATTATTCTGGTGAAGTATTGCAGAATTAGTTTCCCTTTCTAAGTACTGATATTATAACATTGTGGTTTGATATGAGATATGCTTTGTGGTACATGAAAAATCCCTACAGGTCACATCATGCAGCACCTGAAAACACCTGTACATTCAGGGGTACCACAATAACAAATAGTTATTACGCCACTGGGTTTTAATTTAGCTTATATCCTACTAAAAAAAAAACCCAAAAAACCAAAACTACAAAAGACTGTTCTATGTTAAAAGACCTCTTCCACTTTAATGGATCTCTTTATTTAAACATGTTTATAGTTGAATACATCATCAAAGCAAATCTCAAAAGAAAACAACCCAAAACCCCAGAAATTCTTCAAGTCATGTTTTAAGGCAGCACTCTGAACAGTAGTATTCAATGGTTCCTCTATTTATGCTCAGTTTGACTACGACACTAAACAAAACTGAGGAAGGGTTAGGCACGTAAAAATTATACATAAAAAAGAGATTTAGATTCAGAGCTAGTACATTGCTTTCTTGCAAACATTTCAAGTAACAACTCAAACCCGCTCATGGTTCGATTTTTTCTGATCAAGCATTTACAAGCTTGAACAGGTGTACTATAGAAATCCAGTCACCCTGATGAATTAAAAATGGCCTGCAGTGCCTTTAGAATTGTTGCATACATTAATGATGGCTGCATCTTTTTAAATCCCCTTCTACTGTAAACCATAATTTTTAGGTTGGATAGCACTGGTACTAACATGTTGCTTTACTTTTGACTTTTAAAATTGGGCAGATACCAAGATTCAAGAAAACATCAACCAAAAATGTGAAAAATAGAAAATAGTGCAAGCTATACAACCTCTTTCAGTTACAACAACCAAGTCATAAACATGCTCCATTTCTGGTTGTTTATCAATGCTAAGAAAAAAAAAAATTCACATGAATCGGCAGCTGTGGAACTGCTTATGATAATCCACATATAATGACAGCTGTATCTAGCTAACTGTTTCAGCTCTAAAACCACTCATGCACTTTTCTGATACATTTTATTTATGCTCTGCCCAGAAAAGTCACTACACACATTATAATATGTATTACGAAAAATATTAATGTGTCTGAAGCAAGGAGAAAAAACATACATTGTTGGAAATTTCAAAGAAGAATCTGTGAACACTATTTCCACAGGCAGTTTGACGTTAATCTCTGAAGTCTCATGTTAAAATTAATTGCAGGGGTTGGACAAATCAGCATCATGTGGCTTTTCAGAAAAACTGCAAACTTGATAAAAACTCGGTCCAATGAAACTATGCCAGCCCTGTTCCAGCTAACACCGATTCTGTTTACCTGCTGAAGCAAGACAAATTGTCTGCATAGACCTTTTATTTGTTCTGCTCCACGTGCATCATCTTCAACACTGAGCTACTTCAGTATGCTCACCAGCTGTTTTTTAAGTTCTACCCCCTTCAGAAGATCCAGAGACCATAATTACACGTGAAAAAATGATGCCTTCTTTTCACCTATCCTCATGATCTCTCCTGCTTCCAAGAAAAGGATCTATCAACATGTCAAACCTGTCTTTCCATAGTGAGGAGCAAGGGAAAAGGTTCCCTTTATTTCCGTGACCCCAAGCCACTCAACCTCCTCAAGCAAGAGCAAAACATCTGCTCTTCCTTGCATTCTGCCCCCCTGCCAACCTGGACTCTCGCTTCCCTAAAGGCTGTCGTTTGCTGCAAGCCTTATAAATGGGACTAATTAGGATCCTAGTTGCCCATTAACTCTTTTATTATTCATGTGACGTTTATGATAAATGCATTCTATTACTTACAAATGGTTGAGGTGGCACTTACACACCGCAGCATAAACTTCAGAGTCATGAGAGAAACCATTTAACAGTAAGACTGACTGACTACACCAGCTAGGACAACCACTTGCTGGAATGTATAGTATATTTAACTCTTCTCAGTTTAACGCAAGAAATAAAGTAGCTTGGCATTCCTAGAAGGGCAGGTGGACCAGTCAGTTATATTTCAACAGTAGTATCTTTTGCATCAATGAAAATATCTTCAAAGATGGCTTTCTATAGCTGGAGAGTATGATGCACTGCACATGTAGTTCATAAAACATAAAAAAACCCACCCCCGACTTTCTCCAACAAAAAAAAACCCAAGTCTTCCACAACAGCAAAGTTGTGGTTTCTCAGGTTTACCATATCCTCTTAATTAAGTTGCAAAATTCAAAGCAGAATAACCCCGATGAACATAAACTACAGAGAAATGCATTTAATTTGCATGTAACAACTGCTTCTTCCAGAATTACTTACGAATAAGCTGGACTGTGTATAGTATGGATTAATGTCCTGATTCAGCAATGCATGTGCATATTTAACTGCTCTTCTCAGCTAAGGCTGGGAGCAAATTGACTGGACATTTAATTATAACTCTTCTTTCATTTGCCAGAAAACCAGTAAAGCTTTGTGCAGGGTCAGTTATCCCAGACTCTTTGCATCCTTTCAGAGCTCTTAAAAAAATCCATATGCACAGTTATAATTCTGGAATCCTCCCCATTAAATGACACATTATTCACCATCAAATCTATCTGTGAAATCAGCCAGTACACGCTATTCATACTTTCTATAGATTAAAAGCCTAACAAGAAATCAACTTCTAAAAAAAAAAAAAAAAAGCATTGTTTAAGAAACCCCACCTAATGTCGATATCCATAGTTTTGGAAGCATCCTGGCTCAGATTACATTCAGTACAGTCTGTAAGCTATTGTTTTACAGTTTCTTAAATGCTTGTTCTCAAGTAAACCAACCATAAAAAAAAAATGTGCTTTGAAGGCACACATAAAAATGCACACCTATTTACTTTAGAAGTCTGCAAATCCTGTTCTTTCATTGCTACAATGTGAAGAAGCAGTGCAACTATTTAAATTCAATCACCATGGGAGTTCAATGCACACAAGAAATAAAAGCTGCATATGATATCCTCTCCCAAATGTAAAGACCAGCTCTGCAGAAATAAATGTTGTAGCACCAGTAAATACTTTAACAAAACACCTAAGCACCTGAAGAAGAAAAAATAAAACAACAAAACCATATAATAATTAAAAAAAAACGAAACCAAAATAAACCAAGCCAAAAAAAAACCCCACCAAACCAAAATAAACCAAAATAAAATAAAATAAAATAATCTTACAGACGAGACTTGGTAATTTTATCCTGAAAGACCTCTTTTCAAATACTTAGTTTCACAGAATCACAGCATAACTTTGTTGGTTTGCTGGTCATGAAAAGGTTGTGGGAAAAACGGCAAGAAAATCCCAAATTGTGATTTTGTTGCAAACCACCCAGTAACACGAAAAAGTTCCAACTATTTCAACAAACCTAAAATGCCAACCCAAATTCCTCCGAAATATAAAATGTTAAGACAGTTTTGGAATGAAGAGATTATTTAAATGTAGCCTTTTTATAAATTCATTTATAATGCAATAACATTCATAGCTTCTTTTTTGTATGATTGTATTTACACTGCACTGTTGGAAATATTTAATCTCAAGCCAACGTAATTTACTTTATTCTCCATGGTTTCTAAACAGCAGTAGACCACTGATATTTCTGATTTTAGAAATAGTTGTATAAAAGGTCATCAATTTTGATGACACTGTAAAAATATTTAGAAGACCACAGGATTGATAGCCTACCATAAACATTGACATTAATCCAAATTTCAATTCAATAATGTAAAGAAGAATAAAAATTCCCGAATTTCTCTGACAGTGTACTCCCAAATGACAAAAAGAACAAATAGAAAATTCCCAGCCAACGTGAACATCGTTCTTTTTCACTGCTTTCCTAAATGCTGCATGAGATTTAAAAATAGATTAACAATGAAGGACATTCTTGGTGTTAGTCCAGCGAACCTGCTGCTCAGAAGCATACCCTCTTTTCCAAAGTAAATTCTACAAAGGGAGCATTGTTCTTTCCCCACCTGAGAATCAAATTTCAGGATCTCCTACCTCGATCAAAAAGTCTCCAGTTCTCAGGCCAGCTTGCCATGCTACTCCACCTTCATCCACAGATTCCAAGTACTGCAAAGCAGGAAAGGCTGGAGTTGGGGTGAATTCTTCAATTGGTGTGTCAGCTTTAAAAATAAATACCACATGAAAAAAAGAAAGTTATGGAGTGCTCGCATTTACCACTTGACTAAAGGCCTGTTAATGGCCATTCAAATTCCTGGTTAAAAAATGGTGGGTGCTAAAAGTCAGAGGACTCTTGCTTCCAAGGGCATGAAGAAGCTGGGAAGAGAGTGTGATCCCTCTGCCACAGCAATCCACAGGTCTTCAGTCCAGAGAGAAAAATACACGCTCCTTTACTGACACAAACCACATCAAGCTGCATGAGGCAAGAGCTGGATCCTGAGTATTCCAGGATATTCAGTATTAGTCCCAGTAACACTTCTGTATGCCTAGCAAAATGCTTAAAACTCTGGAAACGTCCAACCGACAACGAACTGTGGCCAGAAGAGAGCATCTGGCCTAACTGAGGGGATGGGGTTGAGGGGGGGACAGGGTGAAAAAGATCAAATTCTTCTTCTAGATTTAGACGCATATTACAAAGAAGATAATGAAAGCAATCACTTTTTAGGAAAGGAGGCACAGCCCTGAAACAGCTCGCTCGCTCACGCACACTTCCCAGCAGAGAAGCCCTGGGATCTTTCACCTGAGGTGCCCTCACTGCTACAGAGAAAACCTGGGGACAGTTGGTGGTCTGACTGAGGGGGAGTAACCTCCGCTTGATGCACGGACAACTCACGCCAATGGCTTCGCTAAAAGGTAGGGCTGTTGGCTTCCCTAGTAGTACTCCAAACATTTTTATTTAGCAAAAACTAGAAAAGCTTTTACAACGCTGAAAATCTATGGTGGCACTGCTTTTACGGGTGGGGAACGTGGGGAACAAAAATGATGTCCCAGGAATGAAGATATGAAATAATTTTCATGCTGAAGCAAGCCAAGGGAGAACCCATGTAAAATGAGGGGGAGCAAGGGATGGGACATACCATAATGTATTTTTTTAAAAAATACAAAAGAAGCAAACTGGACTGAAAGTTAAAAAGCAAAGCATTAAATACAATGCTTTTTTTAACTCTTAAGAATGCCGTTGTTACAGATTTTAGTCTACAGAAAAGTAACATGTAGTTTAACATATGAACAGCTTTTAAAATGAGCACACTACAGGCCATGCAACATACATGCAGCTTCTGAAGACACGAAAAAAGATCATATTTTCATACTAAAACTGCACCAATGTCACCTTGCAGCAGATCCACACCTATTTTAAACAAAACATCACTCTCTTTTCTACTTCTATTCATAGACCTATTTAAATAGGCTGACATTTGAAATAAAGAAGCAGGTTTTATAAGGAAAGCAGGTTTCCCATAGTTAGGTAAACTGCATAACAAAACAGATTAATGACAAAATATTACATACACTAACACAATAAAAATACAGACAGAACTTTCTCCCCCTGAAACAATTATACAGTGCTTCTCCTATGTAAAAATGCAAACTGCTTCAGACAGAAGCCACTAAAATCTGCCTAAGTAGTACAGCATACAGAGAATCCTGTTGTCTAGCAACCAAGTGCACCAAGAATAATTCCTGCTTATATTCAGAGATGTATAAATTTCTTCATGCCAGTGCACATCACACACAAACACACACAGAAACACATACCTTTTGCCCCTCTGAGCACAAATCCAAATCCTTCATTGTCTTTTTTCTGCAGGACCACTGCCTTTTCTTCTATTATGCAGTCACTGTAGAGAGAATTCCGAGGATAGCGACCATTATTACATCCCTTCATCACCACTGTAGTAGCTGCTCCTCCAGTGTGCAGGTTCATCATCATCACAGCCCGTTAATCAAATAATATTGCAGTAACCAAGCATGGGAAAATATAGAACAAATAGCAGCGAGGGGAAGACAAAGACTAAGCTTGATGATAAAAGAGAACATGACAAAGCAACTTAAAGGGAATAAAAAAGGCAGAGAGGAAAAAGAAAGAAGAAGAAATCATGCATGGTGGTTTGTGTTCTATATGAATGACTGAATGAACATGTGATCATGTAATCTGTGGGCTAGCTAGGACTCTAAAAGGAAAAAAAGTAAGTGAACTGAACGACAGTATCATTAATAAACTCCTCAATCGTGGATGTACCAGATGCATCTTCTAGTGAAGCCAAAATGAAACCAACCAGAAGAAAAATGAGGCAGCATTTTAAATTTAAAGATAATAAATTATGATTTTATATCAGCTAACTAAAAGGCACAAATATATTCTGAAAGCTATGCCTTGCATCAAAAGCCCTTTTTCAATCCTATTGAATGTTGCATGCTGCAAGAATCCCACATGATCATCTGACAGCCTACAATGCTAACAACGTGCAGCTGCCTTGGCGTCATCAAGCACAAATTTCCACAGCATCAAGAATCTGCATAATTGAAATAGTAACAGGGCATGCATAATCAGGAAAACACATTTCTCAGGATTATATCCCATCTTCTAATAGACAAATAATATTATAAAACAAGGAGATGGTGTAAAGGACTATTTATGTAAGCAATCTGTCCTTAAAGAGAAAGTAGCCTTAGGAATCTTACTGTCATTGGCTAAGAAAAAAGTAGACAGTAGATGAAAAAAATGCATAAAATCCACATTAAAATGGGACATTTCATATACAGGGAATGATCTGTAAAAGCTCTAAGTTGTTTAGTGTCTTTCACTAAGCATTAGATTATTAAAAATAAGCTCAAAGTAAAAAAGGAAAAAAAAAAGATTCTGAATGTCCTCTTAAGTATAAAACCATTACACAGCACAAGTTGCAAGACATTCTTCTAAATAAAGACAGTGTCAGGGGTTAAGTATTCATGAATTGTAAGCACTGCAAAACACAGGTTGGCTCTAAAACACCTGCAAAAACATTTAGGATAGAAAGAAGTATGTGCAAGTTGTCTATTCTTAATTTTTCCACTAGCCAACTACTGTTACTACTGGTCTCGTTCAGAGTCCAGTCACTAACGCACTCCATACAATAACAGAGATCTGCTCCAGTGCCATTAATTATCCGGAAGGGAGGAGGAAACTGATTAAGGAAAAAATGGGGTGACCTTTTATTTAAAGCTCTGAACAAAGAGAAGGATGATGACATCAGGACACCAATGGACAGCCTCCAAAATCCACATCTTTCGTATATCATAGACCATCCTTTTGGTGACTTTCCAACTCTAACTGAGGGATGCAACTTCATGTTACTGCTGAAGTGATGATGTAATTATGTTTTACAGACTACGGAGTATTTAAACATCACACGTGAATTAAAACTACCACAATGGTGACTTCTGGAGATGATCTCCAGAAGTATCAAGAACAGAATACTGTCTTTCAATTTACCATTATTTACTGAATAATTCAGACATTACCTTTTCTAACAATTAGCACCCCTGCTATGGGAAGTATGTAGTAAGAAATTGTGTATTTCTTGAGAAAGCTAAACACATTCCTCTTCAGGGATAACAGGGTGGGATGGAATATGCAACCCTCAGAGCCCACACTGGAGCGCTGAAGCCCCCCATGAAATGTCTTAATATTATAGAAACTAACTGGACCTACAAGCATACTGGCTTACTGTCTTCATTTCACCACTCACATTTTCAAGGTGGGGCTCCATACTTATCCACGGAAGCGTCAACAGTAAAGCTGTCTCCAGCCTTTTTCTTAACAGACGGACAAATGAATAAAACCCATTTCCCTCAAGTTTCCTTGTAAGCAATCAACAGCTTAATAGAAGATAGAAGCTACTTTTGAAAAACCTAATCATAGAGGTGTTTGGTTCAAAAATCAACCCTCCTCTCCTCTAGCCAAATCCCACTGTCATCTCAATTCATTAATATAAAGAATTCAGAAGCCTATTAGCTAGGTACCTCATCTAACCTTGTTCTGATTCTTTAATTTCATCTGACAAAACCAAACAAATTCAAAACATCATTCCTTAAAAAGCTGAAGGCTGAAGTTCCAAAAGCAGTGCTCAGAAAACTCAGGATCAATTCACTTGATCAACATCAGGCATCTACACCTAAACCAAAAAGCATCTAGCGTCCTTTCACAATCATGAAATGAAACAGACAGGCATTTTCAAGTTCTGCTCGCCTAATGTGGAGGTCTACGTTCAGATTAAAACTATGATTTTCTTTTCACATACAGCACATCTTTTGCATAAACTACCCGGTTTTATACTTCAATTCAGGCACTGAAAGCAAGAATACTAAATTGCCAAAATTTTATGAAGAAGTTCTGTGTTTTAGTTGCAAGGGGGAGGGGAAAGGGAAGGAGAAGCACAACATGAGTTTTAGTAACAAAATTTACAAACTGATCTCTATTACTTGCCAAACACAGCTTACTAATATACTGTTTCAGGTAAGTATTATGTTAGGAAAATTCCACCACAGCCTGTAAAGCCAAAATACAGGTTTGAAAAAATGTGTAGCCATTTCTTCCCGTTTATGTATTAGGAGAAAGGGACAATAATCTTATGGCATGAGCAGTTTACATGCGTTTAGAGCAATCACAGAAAGCAAACTGATTCCCTAAAATAAGAACTCATGGCAGGGAAAGCATGGAAAACAAACATGCCTACAGAAACGAACTTAACGTGTAACCTCCAAACCCCTTCTCCCAGCAAACTCACTCTGCACCCGCGAGAGCAGGAGCAAAAGAGAGGAGAAGTTGTTTAACCTCTGACTGTTTACAGGTTGGTTGGTTTGTTTGTTTTCTTTGCCACGCTAAGGTTCTCTTATCTCAGTGTCAGACTGGACCCCTTCACTGAAGACATGCTGAAGATCTGTTCACAGTCTACCTGGTCTTGGCAGGCAAAGAGGTGACATATATAAAAGTAGGTCAAAATTTCTCCCCATGAGCCTTCTTGGCAGCATTTCTTTGATCCTGAAGGTGCTGTAAATACTCAGCAACAGAACGCACCTCGGGTATAGCTACCAGCGACAAACAAAGGCGACGTTACGCTACAAGCCTGTTCAGACGTCTGAGCTCAAGCAAGAGGAAGAGGCATTTCTTCACAGATGCTTTGAGACCAGTGAACAGTTGTACATGAGGCTGAGCAGTCCCTGCTATCTGTGATATGCCAAAATTCAGTAGGTAAAATCCTTAACGTCCATTTCTGTCCCATCTCAAACTGAAATTAAGCTATTTCAGAGACGAGTTTTCAGAATACTACTTCATGAAGTACAATCTTGAATGTAAAAACTTTAGGCCAAAAAAAGAAGTGAATCTAAAATCACTTTTACTTTATCCAAATACTAAATATTAGTAAACAGCAGTTCATGTAGCTTCCCTAATACTTTAAGTCTCAAGAATTGTGCAGAATTATTAGAATTTCCATAATTCTACAGATATACCAATGGAGAAAGGGAAATGAAGAGATTTTACCCATGGTCAGAGAGACACCTGAGATTAGAACTCAGCACTGTTATGTTCAACATAACAACCATCATTTGTGTAGGCTTTTCAAGACAGAAAGAATTTCTACTTCGCTAGTAGACCATTAAGACTATACTTAAGGAAGGAGGCAAAAATGTCAAGTCCGTCATAACGACCTGTATGAAGAAAATAAAGATTGAAGCACAGGCTCCTGATGGATGCAAAACTGTGAAACCTAGCTTCCATTTCCCAACTAGAATAACTACACCCTATCTTAAAGCACGTCTTGCTCCAAAAGCCAAAATACTGAATTACAGAGATGGAAACTATCAGGACCATAGAGTATGTTGAGGCAAGTTTGTATCACATGTATCATTGCTGATTTCAAACTGAAAACACGCCACTGGAAATGATCATCCTTATCTGGAAATGAATATGCCTATTTTGTATATTGTCAATCTCTCTTTAAGGCAGAGAAAAACTGAATTTAAATAGGAGTTATTATTCAGATTCTCTCCCATTGTGCATCCCCCAGAAACGTAATCCACATCTAAGCTTTTCAGCTTTAACACACTCCCAAGGCAGAGAAGTTACTTATGGATCACACATGAGATTCAAACAATCAGAATTACAACCAAGTGAGTAGCTGCCTCAGCCCACAAGCCCTTCCATTGGATGGCTTTCTCCGTCCTTGAGTGAGAAGTCATTTTCTCCAAGTTTACTTCTTTCAGTTGGCTAAGTAAATCCAAATCTCTCCATCAGGCCTTTTTATGTCCTTTCCTCAGTACTCCTGCAATTTCAATCTTTTTGAAAGACCTACTGAATTCACAACTAGCTACCCGTTAGAAGGATCAAATCACAGTCCAACAATAAATGAAACCCCTTTCTTTTACTTTGCCAGGTGCAATAAACCAGTATCTAAACCATTCCATACATTTATAAGCAATGTCTGCAAGCAGTTGCACTAATCTCTTTCAGGTTAAGATACTCAATTTATGGTGGTTACATTCAAGCCTATAGAAGGGCATTCTGGAAATCCATTCAAGAGGTCTTCACTACACATCCTGACAGCTGATCCCTGTTAAAAGCACATAAAGAGTGTTCTCTCCAAACATTTTCCTTTTTTGGGGAATTTATCTGTCTTGATATCGTATAAAACAGGAATTTTATCTACAGAAAATCTTGTAAGATATAACAGACTTCCAGTGGAAAAACTCTTTCTGTCATTGCTGGAAAGGGTCAACCTTACTATTTACAGCCATCTACTGTAATAACTCCTAGAAAATGAGATAATCCTAGTAATGAAGGCCTTCAAGATTAATGAAGACCCTGTATGTGATTGCTCAAGGTTCCCAGGCATTGATTATCCAGCTGTAGGTCTTACAGAAGAGCTTTCACAGGTCTTGGGTAACATGTGGAACAGCAATCATCTGTTCAAGACATAGTAGCTACACCAGTGAGTGTGGGCCTTTGCACAGCAAACAGGAAAATATACAGATGGGTCCCTACCTAACCCACTTACAAACCAAACAGAAACAGCAAGATGTAGTCAACCATATATTCAAACTCACAGTAACCCCTATGCAATATGTGGCTGCCCCGTGCAGAGATTCCCTCACGTGATGATGTCTGTCATTGCACTGCAATGCAATTTGTTGTAAGAAAGTGCTGGTTTGGCAAATACATGATATACCTTTGCATAACAACAGGTTATTATGCTCACAAATAATTCACAACCCAGTACTACTGTCTTTGATATATAGTTTCTCATGATGACGTCTTAAATAAATAGTAATGATTTCCAGCTATTTTGGTGAAACACGCTTTACCATTCTTCAGAACATGTGTTTATTTTCTACACTTTGCTTTTTTCAACTACTTTTTCCCACCTTCTAGCAAAGCTTTCTATAAGCACAATATACTGTTACAGGAGATATTCAATAAAAATAGAATTATATGTTTTGTCCTGCCTTGTATCAAAAACATGCATAGTGCTTACTCTGTACGACTGATCAATCCTGCCAATATGATTTCAGTCATGTAAGATGAGTCTAAATGATTTTCCTTTAGAACATACGTTTATCTGGAAGTTTATAGCAATATGTGTTTGGGAGGAAGGCAGTAAGAAAATATTTTCAAATAGATGGTTGAGAAGTACCTCAACAATACACTCAAGGAAGACATAAGCTGTCATTAGAATAGAAACACTAGCAAACAGTGTTTAACTTTTAAGTTCATAAACTTATTAGGTAGCTGCAGACAGAAGTCTAAGGAGTATAATGATGGTACAATAATTAAACTATTGAGAAGGGATAAACAGAATCACAAAAAACAACTAAAAATGCAGGGTCGCCTTTTCTGCTCTTCAGTATCTGAGGGCCAAGAGATTTTCACAATAGGATATCTAAGGAAAAATATTGTTTTCTTTTTTTTGCAGTGTTTGACTGCCCTTTCTTCTCCTCACCCCAGAAAACATCAGAATCATCTGTAGGGACTCCCAGGTGTATTTGTTTCTTGATTTTTTTCTGATAGGATATTGTGACACAGGCCTATGTGTTTTTCCATGGAGGTACTGCACATCAAGTGCAGTTAGACTGAAGTTTAGCTGTTTCCCAAAAGAGTGTTTTCATTATCATGATCCAGAATAGTCACACCAGTTAGATGAATCAGAGGTTATATTTGGAGGTTACAAAGCTGCCAATCCACAAAAGCTAATAATTTCTCAAAATCCTCTTTAGTTTTCAAAATAGTTACACACTATTTCATCAGACATTCACCACGACCGCGACTCCAAGTCATTTTGCTATTTCACCAAAAACCAGTTACAACATCAGGGCTGCATATGGACATGCAGCATGGAATAAAATGCTTAGTACTACCTATGGATTCCAGTGTCAAAGGTGGTCTCAAGGAAATCGCGGCACCCAACGACAGTATCTTTACTAGCACTTCCAACAGTTGGTTGTGTGTCAATGCCTTCCTGGCACAGCTGGCACTCAAGCAAAAAAACAGAGAGAAGGAAAAAAAGACCACCACCCCCCTCATACTATTGTTCTCTCTGACTTCATTTGTGGCCAATAATTTCAAATTGCAACAGAAAGGACATCTTCTAATTTCTCCTCAGCCAAGTTTTCATTTCCTCCATGGCTGAATGGCTAACGCAGCACTCAGGTCTTTCTCAGCTGATGACACTCGGACCAAGTAAAGGAATTGGAAAAGAAGAGAGGATGCTTCAGCAATACTCTCTGTATACTTCCTATATCCATGCATTTCTCTTTCAGATGTCCTGTGTCAGTGTGGTTTCTACGGAGTTTGTTAAACATCACATAGAGCTCTATGATCATGAGAAAGGCTGCATATTTTTCATTGAAATTCATTTGTGATGGAAGACATATATGCCAAACTGTAACATGCCATAGAAAATGTTTAGATATTCCCTAATTCCTATATTGCACAGGTCTATACTGCACTCTGAGGAAATTACAGACTACAGTAAAACCTGACAGGACACATACCTTCTTCCACTTAAAAAGGTGTTTCATTCACACTTTCAAACAAGTAATCAAGCCATCTTTATTGGATTTTGAATACTTGATAACCTTGGTAAAAAATGACCAGTTCTTCAGTAAGTTATCAAAAAAAAAAAAGTCAAAAAAAGTCAGTCATGACTTTTTGATAAAAATTAGGAAGTCAGAAAAATTGTGCTACTTTTTCCAGCCCTGTGATTGACAGCATTGCCCAAAAGTTGTACCATAATTATAAAAAGCAACCTATGTTAAAGAAAGGAACACTGCTATATACTTTTAATAAATGACTGCTATAAAACGTTACAAAGAAATACAGGGTTTAAAAGAGAAACATTAGATTTCATCACGCAAGTGCAAAGAATTTATACAATTTCTTTATGTAGAAGCAAGAAGAAACAACTTCTCTCTGTGTAAGTGTATCACTCCACAGTCTTTTATCCAGCCTTTAATTACACTTAATATCATGTCTTTTGGTGTGAAGCAGAAGGGACTATGTATTCTAAAGTAATTCCCAATTCAATTTATTTGGCGAGTACTACATTTAGGTTTTTTTTTTCCCGTTTTCACCTTAAGTTCTGAAACTGTAACCAGTAAAGTAACATATTGATATAGCAAAACAGGAAGTCAAAAAACTTCCTGGCAATATAAATCATCCAGTAAAACCCTGATTTTATGTTATACAGAAATCTCAAGATATGAAGGAAAAAAAATTCAGTGGTAAGGTCATGATTCTATAACTATATACACAAAAAATATATACAGTATACATATGTATCTGTACATATGGATATACGCATATGGCTATATAAATGATATGTATATATACAATACAATAAATAAATATAGTCTTTTTTAAGAGAAATATTATTATTCTCTTGCATCTGCACTGGTAGGGAGAAAACAAAAAAGCCTGGTGTGGTGAGGAGAGTGGCAAAGTGAGGTGAAAAAAAGAAAAGCTTCATTCCACTGTCTTAATTAATTTCATTTGTATTTTAAAAATAAGCACTGAATTCAAGTACCACCCATGACAAAGTAAAAACTAAACATGAAACAGTCAGGTAGGTGTCCTTCTAGTACAGCACATGAGGGTTTTATAACTCAGAGTCCTTCAAACCATTTCATACAGATGTTCCATCCATCACATTAGTATTTTGGCTACAGCACACTCCACTTTTACCATACACTTAGTAGCAATTTTCAGCTGTAATCATCAAGCATTTGAGCAATCCAAGCCTGCACTATGAAAACATTAATATTCATTGCTCATACTATAAGCCTTGAACAAATAGGCTGTACAAACAGATACATATGCTGAGGTAACTAGAATATTCATCCGCTTTACTTTTTAGGATTGTATTTTTGTACACCAAACCACTAGTTCAGTAGTTCCAGCCCTTGCTATTGCCACCAAACCACAGAGAAATAGGAATTTTCTCCCTAAGCATCTTAACATATGAAGCATTTACACAAATGGAATAATAATAATAATAGCTATTAATAACAACATTCATTTTCTAGATTTTTTTTTTAAATCAGTAATTTTATTGACCACCTTTAGCAAAAGTGTTTTTGTTAAAGGTGGTCACCACTATCACAGACAACCAGAGTAACAAGGCCAAGAACATTTCAAGTTTAGCAAACAGGACAAATAACAAAGGTAGAATCAGGGAAGTAAATTCAGACGCAAGATAATGGTATGAGTGTACAAAAACATAACTAGGTGTAACAATAAAGATTTTCTTCAGCTGATGCAGCACCTGAACTAGTTCATAAAGTTTGTTAATCAATCTCTATGCTTATCTCAGAGTTGGCATGCATCAGATAGATAGAACTTTGCATTTTTTCCTTCCCTTTTGAGACAGTCACTGAAGCATATGCACAACCATGCTGGGTTGGACACGTGACAGTTCTGGGGGCCCAACACCCTTTCTCTGCCAAAGGCCAAAAGCAGAAAAGGGTGTAAGAGATGGACAAGCACATTTGGTGTTTCCCCAGAGTACTTTACCAGCCCCCAGCCAAGCTGCGCTACTTGCTCCTTGTCTTACTGGAAAACATGGAACACTGCATTCCCTACTCGTGCAGACTGGTCATCACGCTCTGGCATGTGCACATTCCATGGTATTACAGGGGATTTAGACCTGCATTCCTCAGGATCTGTTGATTGTGTTTCTGTAATACACCTCAGGTACACTTTCAATAAAAAAAATGTTTTATTCACACTTTTAAAATGTGTTACAAGCCCTTTAAGGTAGCGGTTTGCCAATGCAGGCCTTTACAACAAATATTAAACTCATTATACATTTCAGTGTCATAACTTGATTTACTCCCTTAGCCATTCAGAGAGTCTTAAACATACGAACGGCGAAACATATAAACAAATTATGAAACAGAGGAAAGAGACTGGTGATTTGGTGACTGGAGATAACCATGAGTTTCAAATCAGTTTTAAGGGATTCCTCAGGGCTTCCCTCACACCCTGTTTGCTATGCTGACAGAAGGAATTATTGTCCTCCTGTCTGGCATTCTTTGGAAACTTAATATAGCTCTAACCACAAGAACTCTGAGTAGCCCTGACTGTTCATTTTGGTTTTACAGACATAATTCACTTAAAAATCCACATTGTACAGAAATAAATTGTGCTTTAACCATCAGTGTTAAAATTCCTGTAAAATTTTATGACACTTTAGTATAAGGCATGTTACAAGTAACTTTCAAGTTCTGTCTCAAAACAAGTGAGGTATTAACAAGGACATAGAGGAAAGTTTTTCTGAAAGCATTTTCCCACTTTTTTCTTCTCCAAGAGCTGTAAAAACACAGTCTAGAGGGAGAAACTTTCTAGGAATTTGCTGAAAAGAAATTAAGATGTGGCTTCAATGAGTTTATTTTGCACATATCTGTTTAAAATCCTGTCTAATCACCACATTATTTTACAGTCCCATTAACATCAAAAGGGAGGTGGCATGCACCTTTTTTCTGAAATATACTGTCCCCTCTCCCCAATTCTTTAATTACACTAAGCCCTTGAGACGTTTTAAGCCTTCTCCAGATTTTGTTTACTTATCTGCAAAGCAGCTTGTGAAATGCTCAACTTCTTAACAACTGTCCTATCTAACAGTATCATAATTTTCAACAATTCTGTCAAAGCGCAGCCAGTTCAGCCACAACTTTGGTAGCAGTGAAAAATCACCACTGATGCAAGCTGATCAAGACGGAGAACTCTGCTTCATTTAAAATAGCAGTTATTTCTCTCAATTAAGTGAATGTTGAACTGGAAGCTCTCTTTGTTGTCCCCTTTCCTTTGGCATTCAGCTGTAGCTTGCAGGTTGCACTGATGTGTAATTTCTGGAAATATGAAGCTTTTATTTTGTAAGTACTGGAGTCAAGGTAAAAAATAATTTCAAATCGATTGAGTGGCTAACTTAAGACGCACAGAGTTTAATTTTAAGTGTATTTCAGATTTTACGATATTTGAAGTGTTTACAGTAGAGGTATAAACCACCTCTGCTATAGCTACAACTGTTCTACAAATCTGAGAGTGGTACACTGTCAGTCTTTGGAAAGGTTAGTTTAAAGGGTCACACAAACTACTGAATATCAGTCCTGGTTTTCAATTGTAGCATTAAACTCTTAATTCTGAGACCTGTTACCTTTGTCCCACATGGTTTAAAAAAAAATATTAAAAAATAGAGAAATTAGAAGACAGGTGGTTTAGTCTTTTTTTTTCTAAATATGCAGTGAGCACTATTTCCTAGTGTGTCTAGTGAACCTAACATTCACTGTTCTTCTGCTCAGAATTTTGCCATGAAATCAGTTTTTGTGAAATACATTAAAGCAAATCTTTTGTTCCTGTATTTTAGCTCCTATATTTAGTTCCTATATTTTAGTTCCTATATTTTATTTATTTTTGTTCCTATATTTCCTTTGTTAGACATGATTTAGCCAGAAAACAGTATGAAATTTTATGTCAGAGAGAGCAGGCACCCCAGCAATATCACCAGCCATTCAATTGGTATATCTGCTGAACATGCAAACTTAGCATCCCCACCTGCATGCCACAACCTTTGAGGACAGAGATAGCATCCGTCTCTTGGCTCAGCGAAAGAATAATAGTTTCAAAAGATAATCGTTCAATCCGCCACATTCCTGACATTCAACACAAGAATCGGCAATCAAGGCATCAGCAACACAAGGTTGAAGCGTCATGGGACTCAAGGCCAGAACTTCTTTATTTCAGGTGAACACCCTGACAATCCCTACTGCCTGCTCTTTAGCAGGTCCCTCTTTGTAGGGTTTGACCCCACCCAATTTATGAAGAAATACAACTCCAGCACATCTGTTTTTTCCCAAGACAAACCAAAAAAATCCTCGTCTCATTAACCTTATGTTTTGCCCAATGGAAGTGACCGGCTTTACTTAGAGCATGAAAGTCAACCCCTTTCTCACTTCACCATGGTTTCTTCTTTTAAGAAGAAAAAGAGATGTATGTTGCCTGCCAGTCACCCTTAGAATTTGCCTTGTAGATCAAATTCTTCAGATTTTTGTGAAAATCTGGCTGGAAAGTGGGGAGAAAAAAAACCAAACGAGGCTTAAATCATCATTCCCATTGGAGGAAAGCCCACAGAGTGATCTCAACAGTTATTTGTTCCTTTTGGCCTGCCAAAATTTTAAAATGCATCACTTAGGATCAGAGGCACCATATGTCAGCTTTTGCTCATCTAGTGATTAGGTGAGAGGAAGGCAGTCAAAGGTGTAGTGGGGCAGGGAATTAAAGGTCACAAAGAGGAAGCTAAGTCATTGCAGCGGAGGCTAGGAGACAGGAATGTAAACCACTAATTGTTAGAAACTTAATAGTTCTCCTTTCCCCTGAAAAACAAACATTTTAATCTCCTGTTTTCCTCTGCTCTATCCTTGCATCTAATGACGTGGTTCCTGTTTCTAACTAACCTGGTACCACACCCTCACAATCTTTTCATGCTGCCTTTCTGTCATTTCCACTCCTTTTTCCTAATATTGTTTTTTTTCTTCTCTCTATTCTAATTTAGAAAACTTTATTCCTCCCCATGCACAGGTCACAGGCTGCTGCTTTCAGTTCTGACATTTAAATCCACCCTGTCCTCCAGCATCCACTCAGAGGAGTTGCACAGAAAATACTGTTGAGCTTGAGAGTATCAGCTGCTGTGCAGGAAACGGCACATCCTCCAACTCATGGCCCTTGCAACCAGGATCTTCTGTACCCGTAGTTACACAGGTTTTCACTAGCACTAGAGGTAGAACCTTATAGGTTTTCAGAAAGATCGTTTTAGTTTTGAGTTTGAGAAAGGTTATATATTTTCCTTTCTGCTTTGGTCTTGGAAACTGTTTGTCTGTCTTTGTTAAGACTTTACCACTAAAATTTTAGGCAAATATCTAGCCCAGAAAACGTTGGACAAATTTTAACCATTAGCTACGAAACCGTCAGTTGCTACAAGCAAGATCTTACTGAAATGCTTAAATGTTAAGGCAGTAACTACTTAAAAATGTACTTAAAAGTTCATGGAAACTCTTACCACTCACTACACAGTTTTACGTTACTGTAATTGTGTTAGACTTCAATGTTGCATCTTCATGCAATTATACTATAGATTTCAACAAAGATATTGTACAGCTCATACACACACACACAAACACTCTTTTTACCTCCTATGTTAGAAATTAAACAGTCACCAACATAAAAAGCTCAGTCATGGCAGCACACAACAGCAGGGGAGGCAAAGTGCAAAGTTATTAGCAAGTAAGATCATTTTCATTAGAAATGAAGTAACTGTGGATTAAAAATTTCACATTTTACATCTCCACCTGTTCCACAAAATCTAAAATGCCTTCATTATTGCTTGAACATATATGTAATTTTCCAGATAGTATTAAATTATATTATTCAAGTTAATTAGGCACAAGGTATTAGAAGCACATTAAGAGCAGTTGAATGCGATCAGACTATTATACTCAGAGTAAATTAAATAATTCAGAACAGGCATCAGGCAAGCCCAACAAAATATCTTTAGAAATAAAGTAAAAATACACGCATACAAAACATTTTACACACTTTGTTTTCTCTGATTTTGTTGGTACTGTCTTTTTTCTGTGCCTGAAAGAACCAAGATATCACTTGTGCAGAGACCATCAATCACTAAAATCCCAATGAGCATTTAGATGTAACCACATCACTATGTCATGTGGTTATATCTATATATCTATTTCATGCCAGCTATGAGCACAGTTAGATATGTTTTCTACCACGCCCTGGACAAAAACTGAGCTATGTATGTGTGTGAAAAAAATTAAATAGTACTGTATTAAATTCTTTTCACCAGTGGAAACCAAGAATTATGTGTAAAATCTATGTCTGCAGCTAATGTAAAATCACTTTCAAATTCTTATCAATGTATCCCATAATAAAGTAACAGAAAACATTAATTTATTGTTAAGAATGAACAGCATCCATTTTAATATCCTTACTCCAGTTTCTGCGAGAGAGCAACTAAACACTACCAACTTCACAGAAAGGATTAGTACAGTGGAACTGGTGCCATTCAACAGAAAACCAAAACAAGTCAGTTATGTTACGCAGAAAGACCTAATCTCTATGTAACCACACTTCTCCCAGCGTCCTCCTCAATGTTCTGCAGACACAGGGAGAACCAACATGAAAATGGGGCAACCAGGATATAAAAAATAATAACGGCTTCTATATATTATTTCAATTTTTGTAAAGAACCATTTGTCAGCATTTAAGAGGTGGCTGCTGATGGCTGCGCAGAAGCAAGCAGCACTCGGCAAGCACCTACGCTAGATTCACCGCGACCCAGAAACAGGACCACTGCTAAGCCACAACCAGGAAAAGGTCCCTTAGGTCCCTGTCTAGCATTACAAACCAGAATTCTGCAAACGGTTTCCATCCATTTAAAAAATATATTTCAAGACATGAATAATTTCATTTTTTTCCAGAAGGAAGACTTACTTACGTAAAAGGCCAACAGAAGGCCAACGGCATCTTGGCTTGTATCAAAAACAGCGTGGCCAGCAGGTCCAGGGATGTGATTCTCCCCCCGTACTCGGCACTGGTGAGGCCGCACCTCGAGTACTGGGTTCAGTTTTGGGCCCCTCACTACAAGAAAGACATTGAGGTCCTGGAGCGTGTCCAGAGAAGGGCCACAAAACTGATGAAGGGTCTGGAGAATATGTCTTATGAGGAGCGACTGAGGGAACTGGGCTTGTTTAGCCTGGAGAAGAGGAGGCTGAGAGGAGACCTGATCACTGCCTACAGCTCCCTGAAAGGAGGTTGTGGAGAAGTGGGTGTTGGTCTCTTCTCCCTAATGACAGATGATCGGACGAGGGGGAATGGACTCAAGCTGCGCCAGGGGAGGTTTAGATTGGACGTAAGGAAGAAGTTCTTCACCGAAAGGGTTATCACACACTGGAACAGGCTGCCCAGGGAGGTGGTGGAGTCACCATCCCTGGATGTGTTTAAGAGACGGGTGGATGAGGTGAGGTGCTGAGAGATATCGTTTAGTGGTAGATAGATACGGTTGGACTGGATGATCTCTAAGGTCTTTTCCAACCCAGTGATTCTATGATTCTATGTAAAACATTCACATGAAACCAGATGAAAGTTTTTCTGCATTAAACTGAGACCTTCCACTGAAAAAAAAAGTACTTAAAAAATTGAGACAGAATCATTCACATCACAACTTTGGGACAAAGACTAACTTATTCAACAGATAGAATCTGTGAGTTAAAAATTAAGAAAAATAAAAATCAGTACACAGCATGCTCAATTACAGGGGTAGACAGCTCAGTTGTGCCAAAGAGTCTCTGTGCTGTCTAGGATTAAAGCTTATACTGCTCTATCCGACAGAGCCGATGACAACATCAACAGAGAATAGCTGGGATATTCAGCTGAGAAGAATCTCACACCCTTCTTACATGTTTGTATGTAAATTAGCTTCTGAGGAGTTGCTTCTGTCACTTCTACGCTCCTGACACATGGATGCTGCCACCTGACTCCAAGTAGGGACATGAGGGTTAATTAATTAAGCTTTTAATTAAGCTTTCTTACACATATCTCCTAGACTCCACAACCCAATTTTCCTCTTTATCTTCATCCAGAAAAACAGTACTAAAAGTAGAAGGCAAATCAATTTGGTCCCACCATTAGTTTTGTGACAACAAGCCTTTGAAAAAGGTTATTTATTATTACATCCCCTCTTGTGAGCTTCTTAATACTGTTGTAGCCGTAGGATGTCAAGAAAAGGCACCAAGAAAACTTCTCCCATGCAGTGATTAGTAGCAGTTAAAGTGGTTATAAATAAAAAAGATGAGTCGATTGTACTGTGAAAAAAGGAAAGATACAGAAGAGACAGGAAACCTTAAATTTATATCACATTCTTCATAATTGTATGGAATTTGGCATTCAATTATGCTGCTGACTTCTAGTATTTCACAATTCCGTTGGAGTTGAGAGGGAGATGATGCAATTAAGGCCATAGTAGAAGTTTCCGCTCTTGTGTTCTGAAGTTACCAATTCCATGAAAGCAACTCAACCATGTTTTCCACCAAGTCAAGTTTATAATCTTTACACAGTATCAAAATAATTCAGTTTTGTCTCCAGAGTATGAAAACAAAGTTACCACTTCACCATCAGTCACATCACATTTTAAAAGGTGTTAACATTTTTCATTTGAAATTAAACAACTAATTTTCACATATTTTCATTTGATAACCTAATTTTGACTTCTCTCTGCTTTTCCTGATTGAACAATTCCCTGTCCTATCTTGAGGGAATTAATCAATTCCCTCAATCCATTTAAAAAGCACATAAAAGTTATAATTTCTAAAGGTTTGCCCTATTTTAATTTTTTTAAAAATATTAAAAAAAACCCCAAACCTCCAACATCTATGCTACGCCTAGGCAATAATTTCTGTTAATAACTGGAATTCAGTGTTGATGAAAGAGGACTCCACAAAATCACTAGTTTAAGAGCTACAAATAATTTCATTTGAATTAAAGGCGGACCTGAACTTTAATTAGACTTCTGAAGAATATTTATAAAACTTCGGAAGCTTTGGATTTCCTAGTCACAATACTGTCCATCCAGCCGAGACGAGACAGACCCAAATAAACAGTTTTCCTAACAAACTCAATGGGATCCACCCCCACCCCGGCTCTTTAGAACAATGTCCCATGGTTGTCTTGACCACTGCTGACACAAATACAGGGAAGGCACAGAACACCGGAGACAGGTCAAAGCAGTTTGACGTTATGTCCTTGCAACTCTGCTTGTCTATCTATTTTTTAGGACAAGGGGTAGTGGTCTTAAACTAAAAGAGGGTGGATTCAGATACAAGGAAGAAATGTTTTACGATGAGGGTGGTGAGACACTGGCACAGGCTGCCCAGAGGTGGTAGATGCCCCATCCCTGGAACCACTCAAGGGCAGGCTGGCTGGGGCTCTGAGCAACCTGCTCTAGTGGAAGATGTCCCTGCTCATTGCAGGGGGGGTGGACTAGGTGACCTTTAAAGGTCCCTTCCAACCCAAACTATTCTATGACTCTGAATTTTCCGTGCCTTTCTGCTCCTCTCTGTGGCTCCGAGGCACATTAGGCAAGCACAAACCATGGTATTCTCTGGGTCTGACAGCACGG
>NW_010274092.1:28879-44691 GCF_000690775.1 Eurypyga helias
AGAGGCAGGAGGGAACTTTGCCCATCCCACTTGCCACCTCAGCTTCCAAAGCTACAGCCTGGGAAAAATGTCCAGGGAGAAGTATTTATTCCTGTTTGTCCGGTAAGAGCTTCTGCTACCATAAGAGACTTTACCCTCTCTCACATGTATGCCATTGCAACAAAGCTTAACCTTCCCTTCAACATTTGTCCATCTGCAACAGAGTAAAGGAAAATGACTGAAAGTAGTTAGTTCTTAAACGGTTTTAATATAATAGTAGAAGAATTCATGTAAAGGAACGTCAGCAGTATCAACACGTGACAGCTGCAAGAGACATCATCATTTTTGCACAACAGAATTAATGCATCCTGTCAGCATTGGCAGCAGATAACACATTAGACTTGGTAGTTTCAAGTATTATATTCGTATGATATTTAATGACTATCTGTAGTGGCAAGCAAGTCTCACTCTCTTTTTACATATTAGTAAGTATACTACACATTCTCCTGAATTAATGTATGGATAACTGATCTCTTATGCAAAGCTGAAATAGGATTTAATGAACCTCCATTACTCAAGCTGCACATTTTCCTGAAGATGAAAAAATGCCATGTACAGTGTATTTTTCTGTATATGAATAAGCCCATTAATATAGATTTCTGAACAGAGTGTTTCTACTCAGCCGTTCTTGCCCTTTTGGAAGGGGAAGGAAAAAAAGAAGGGAGCAGACACTTCCCCTCACTCCCCCACATCATCTCCAGAAAGGAATTGGATCGGCTTTGTTAATACCTTGGCTTCCAAGCTCTTCTTCGTACATAGGCACAATTGCTTTTTAACAAATGCTTATTGAAGCTTAGCTGCAAACAATTAAATCTGTTTCACTATATTCTTCCCTTACTTTGATAGGCAACGATAACAGAGAAAGCAGTCAAAGCAGCTGAAATTTGGAAATATCAAAAATTGTTGTTAACTTGACATCTGTTTGACTCTTTTAACAATCACCCTCCCAGCAGAATCTCATGCTAGGAGTTAAACCAGTACGTGCTAACAAGACATACTCACCTCCAGCCGGAGCATTATGTAGGGACCAGTAAAATTCCCATTTACATGTACAAAAAGCTGATTTGCAGCCTCAGTCAAGTATCTGAAATGCAACCTTGTGGGCTACTGCAGTTTTAAGAAAGCAAGTCCTCGAACTCTATTTTGTTTAGGATAAAAGTATCAGAACAGCATTTCATTGTATGTCATATTTGTAAAGGATGAAAAAGGAAGTTTTCATAATGGTGTACATTCTCTGTAACAACATCATTGCAATAGGTTGTTATACATGCTTCAGAGAAAAAAACGTTTTTATTTCCAGCAACTAACTAGCTTTGGAAACTTGGACACCAATACCATTTTCTTAGTTTTCCTAGTGTTATTTCACAAAATCTGTAAAATTACTATACTTTTCTCTACGTAAAAGTGTGTTCAGCAAGTCTATCTTTCTACTGTATTACTTGGAATTTCCCATTAATTTTATCCTTTTCTACCTTCCCATCTCAATTTCCACTATTAACCTTAAAATTGGGTTCACTGGGTTTCAGATTCTCTGTAGAAACTATGTTTGCATTTTCTTCAAAACTTTGCTTTACTCAGAAGCTGCTAGAACTCTGTTGCTTTCACTCTTATTGCTCAGACAATTAATAGATGTCAATTCCAGAATCAGGAACAATAATTCATACCTAATTTCTCAATAATAAGACCGTACAAAATCTATCATTTTATCTGAAAAACTCTCCTGTTCCATTGTAGTCCTGAATTAAGTAATGTAAATTTTTAGAGAACTTTGCTGTTGCACTGCATAAGCCCAATACCTTAAGAGGAAAAAATCCCAATCCAAAAATAAACCAACTCTCCCCCTTCCCCTCAAAACCCCCAAACACCTTACACACTTTCTGTGACTTCCCAAAAGCAGAGAGTATAATCCACTCACCCCCAACAGCTCACTGGTAAAAAGACATACTTGAGCACCACCGAGATTCAAGGCCTTGGACAGATTATGGCCTTAGGCCTCCTGCTTTCAAAATAACATCTTTAAACAACAAATACTGACTATAGCAGAAAGACAGATGGCATTGCTCCTTTGCAATAATGGACTTGAATTTCCTTGGCAAAAGGACAACAAAAAATTCGAATTCGTTATAACCAATAGCTATCTCACCTAAAAAAAAAAAAGTTTTAATAGAAGTGACATTTTCAATTGAAAAAAAATCTTTTGTGAGAAAGTATAAGTAGGTTTCCAAGCGAGACTATTTGGTATCTCTGAGGCAACGTGCTGTGGCCACAGCTTTTAGTTTTACAGAAACAATCCTATCCATTAACACCCAAATACAGAGACAAGACCATGAATTTGATGGAATAATGATCACTCAAAAAAATGTTGTGAAAAGCAAACTCTGCTCACTGGAAAGGTAACTACCAACCAGTTAGCTTGCTCAGCAGAACATCTGTGTGTGTCACAGTACAGACAAACAGCTTCTCATCAGTACTTTATCATTATCAGATTACCCAGTCAATCATATCATTGCTCAATATGCAAAGCTTTGGTAACGTGGCTGATCACGGCCGGAGAATACACGAGATGTTGAAATGGGGCTTCCCTATTCCTGAGACCCAGCAGTAGGAGCTGATGCTCTATAGCACACGATATACGGGAAGAGGAAGATCAGAGCCTCCACAATGGGATGACTATAGCCAACCCACAAGCTTGCGCTTCCCATCATGTCACCAAACCTCCCCTTTTCATCCAACAGTGCAACACGCTTTCAAATCACAACCCAAGGTACTGCAGATTTACATATATTTCGAACATTTACACGCTGTATGCATCAGACAACCAGCAGGTCCCCTGCCTTCCAGAGCTCTGAACACCGACCATCAGAAACACAGCAGGACATCTTGGGTATCCAAACTACGTCAGCTGACTTGAACTCCAACCTCCCTCCCCAGGCTGTTTAACTGGCATAGAAAATATGCATGACCCTCAGGGCAAGGACTAAGATCACATAATAAAAACAACAGTTACCACGTTTTCTTACCCTTTTTTAAAAAATAGGGCGCAACATGAAACTGTCATGACTTTGCATTTTAGAATTCTTCTCTTCAAAACTTCAAAAAAATGTTTTTCTTTAAAACTAAAAAAAACCCCATGCTGTAATTAAACAGTCAGAAGAAAAGCATAGTGATTCCAGTATGCCACCACAATTTTCTCAAGAAGACACCAACAGCTAACTGAGGTTCTGAGCTTTAAAAATCACCCTTTCTCCAGAAGTTGGCTGTATGTCCAATATATATGCATGTGGGAGAGGAACCTGCTTAAAAATCATGAATACTCAGCAGAAACTGCAAATAGATAATACAACTTCTAATTACTTAATTCTAATTTCTAACAGCCTAATTTCTACTTGGGATCTAAGATACCATTCAGAACAACAAAACACAAAATGTTATTTTGGTTGTCCTGCCAGCAAGTATGAATCTGTGACCAGATGTAGAAGGCCTGATCTTCTGAAGTATCCAACAACTTAAGTGCTCCTTGACTGTAGAAGCAGGTGGAACATACCGCTTCTGTGAAATGCTGATCTCTTTCACCACTATACTCGCTACTTCATTTCTCACTGGTTTTGTGAGAAATTTTGGTGGTTTTTTTCATCCCATATAAAAAATGTAAGCCGTGATAACACCAGCTTAGATGTTTAGTGACATCAAGAAGCTCTGTTTAGTCACCTGCTTCCCAGTTTCAGAGATTGTGACCAAAAGGAAAGAACCTTACCTTGAAGCATCAAAGCTGTCATAGGATCCAACTGTGTAGTGTCTAAACAGTTTCTTTGTTCTATCTGTTCGTGTTTCTGCACAAAGAAAAAAGAACTTTTAATACTCCTGTATTTCTTAATCAAGTGCTGGTTTAATTTGCAATTTCAAAGCAGATTTTCTGCTGTATATCAATAAATGAAAACTTACAGTACTTCATAGAATCACAGAATGGTTGAGGTTGGAAGGGACCTCTGGAGGTCCACCTCCCCTGTTCCAGTAGGGCCACCTACAGCCAGTAGCCCAGGAGCATGTCCAGACGACTTCTGAATACCTCTAAGGAGGGAGACTCCACAACCTCCCCTGGCAACCTATTCCAGTGCTCAGTCACCCTCACAGTAACAGTGTTTCCTCACAGTGAATTAACATGGTTTCAAGACATTTTGAAACAATAAATAAATAAATTCGGAGTTAAGACATTCTCTTATGATATCATACACATCAAGTGAGTAAGGAGAATGTCTTGTAGATCATGTGTCTTATCATTCATAACTTTTAAAGTTCCACCCACAAACCGTTCAAAGTCCAATCCTTGGTTCTTTCATAGCTTGGATTAAGGGGCAAAATACAAGAAGAAAAAAGAATTAAAACCAGCAACACATTTCAGAAAGGTTGAGAAAAAAAATAAAAGAATGCAAACCAGCATTTTTTGTTTAAACACACACAAAACTAGAGTTTATTTCTGTGATTTTATTAGGCATATGAAGAATAGGATAGGGAGAAAAGTAGCTGCCCACATTCATCACCATCAATCAAATCTCACTAGACATAGTGCTATGAAACTTGTACTACCATTATATAGTAAAAGCGAAAAAACAAACAACTGGGGATATAGGATGATGCAAAAAATAAAAAAGCAAAGCATATTTTGGAAACATGAAGAACAAAGGAATAAGATACAACAATATACCTACTAAAAAGGGATTTAAAGCCTCAAACACATTAAAATTTTACATTTATGTCTTTTCTTAAGAAAAAACATCCGTCCTATTGAAGTAGCTCCCACATTTGCAGCATTAAATCAACCTATAGGACTCACAGTTGCAGCATTAAATCAACCTGTAGGACTATGAACTTTAAGCTCACAAATACTTCTACAATTGCCCAATGTTAAGCTGTTTAGTATGGGTATGAAATACTTAGTTTAGAACTGCACCTATAGAATGACAGTTAACAAGAGCTAAACATCTTTCTTCCTCTAGGACTGGAAAGATGATCTCTCATTTATAGCCTTCAGTGGGTACCTATAGCAGCACCAAGCATGTGGGAAAGACACAGAAGCTACTCCTGTATCGCGTCACTTCAGTTTGCACAGCAAATAGCATAATCTAGAAGGCTTCCACTGAAAGGCTATCCCTATATGTGTATATATATAAAGAAATATATCTATTAAAATTACACTTCTGGGGAAGGACAAAAGGATATTGTAGAGGATGTAGGTAATTAATTGTCACATTCTTGGTCAGAATGACAGGAAAATACACACAAGCTTACTTCCAAAGAGGCATTCATATTAAATAAAACTTTAACAAAACAAAAAGAGTAATGAACCTTCTTTGATAGCGTTATGTATTACAATAATTGATCTTCAAATGTATCAATTTTCTGAGTCTTACTCAGCCTGTACCACAGTAAGATTTTAATGTATTAATTTTTCCACATGAGTATCTTTAGTGCAGCCCATTTTTATATGGCTTCTTCATTCAATGAAAGCTTCTTAGCAGAAACTGTAGTTTTTGAGACAGAAAAGAAGGCTTGCCTAAACACACCTTAGTCCTCAAATGTAATCACATTAAGTTAGGCTAACAGACATCAAAACTCAAATCAGAAAGTTATGGGTTTAGCTTGTGACCATGAAATTCTCATCTGCATAGCTGAAGAATTTTTCATTGAAGGACAGCCTGAGTCCATCCAAACAGCTTTTATTAGTTTTCCAAGCTAGACATAGCCCTCAAGGTACACCATCTCTACGTCACAACTTTTAAGGATGCTAAAAATTACTGTGAGAGGTAGTGCTGTCAGATGACCAAGTGCTGGTCTGCAGAGAGAAAAAATACATCAACGCAGGATGACAGGCTTTAACCATGGCCAAGGAAGAAAGTACTGGGAGCAGACTTTGGGAAGGAGAGTTGACAAAATCCATCTTTCCTTGCTTTAACCAGTATGGCTGACACATACCTGGATCATGCTCCTAGTTGAAGACTTAAATACGAATACATACATAATGCAGAGGAATTATTACTGAAAATACAGGTGCAGCTGGCTAAAAAAGCAAGTAGGTTATTTCTTCATAGCAGTACACCAATTTGCAAGACAAGAAAAGCAGTACTATGAAAAAACCAGAAATACGTACATTTATATAAATGTCGTGGGAGACTAGTCAGCCGCCTTCATACAGGATGGCCAAAGAGGGAGAAAATCTCTATTATAATATGAATCCTATTTGATATTTCTGTGTAGGCTTATTTTATGCTTTTGTTACTCACCTACAACCTATATTTTCTGCCCAAGAGGCCTTATCCTTTACCCCAGGCTCCAGCTCCTACTGCCCTTACTCCTCTGCCCTTCTAGAACACCCAAGAAGGACACAGCTTGCTTGAGGACTCACCTAGCACCTACCTACATGACCAAAGCTCTGCTCTGGGACTCACCTAGCACCTACCTACATGACCAAAGCTCAACCAGCCAGCACGTTAGCTGCAGGGCTGAAGGACAACACGCTGCCTTTCCGGCCTAAGAGCTGTAAGTGTGGTACCCAAGGCTACACAACAGCTGCTCAAAGAGATCTGACCTTGAAGCAGATCACTGTATGACTGTACCTCTAAAAGTGCTCCAAGGGGTTCAGTGAATTTTATGGGTCATGCTTTTGTTGCTGTGTTTACAAATTTAGCTTCAAAAACCAATGCCCTGCTGTGATATGGAATAGAGTGACCCAGATGAATTGCCATCTATTTTCCAAGGAGCAATTCTTTTTCACACCATCCTAAAAATCAGATTAATAACAAGAGACACAATCAGAATCAGCACAGAAAAACATCAACCTGGACTCCACTTAGATTTCACTACTGGCCTGTATTCAGAAGTCACTTTTAAATAATGGAAAGAACTGATGGAGACTGTTTTGAAAATCTTAAAGCCAACTGCTTGAGTCTTAAGGAGCCAGATGTTTCTTCTGCAGAAACTGTTTTCTATAGCATGATATTTCAGTGCTATTAATGAATACAAAGTGGGTGGGAGGAACGGAAAGGCGCAGTAAGACAGATAGCTTTGTTCAGCTACTTAGTATTGCAAAGCCAGCATTCTTCAGCTGCAGCTTGTATCTGCTCCCTGTCTCTCCCACCCCTCTGCTTTTCCCCACTTCTTTTTGTGCAATCGTATTCACAGGGATTATTTGGGAAACCATTAGCCTTACAAATCCCTGAACTCAAGGCTAAGTGCTATGTTTTCCAGGTTGCTCTGTAAGTTCTTAATTACCCTCTTCCCCTATCCTCTGACTCAGATTCCATTCTGTCCTATTATGCAGTGTTAAGTATAGACATCCAAAAGGGGGGAGGGTCAGGAATCTGCCATCAGATTGACTGGGTACTGAAAAAAAAAAAAAAGGGCAAAAAAAACCCCCCAAAATAAACCCAAAACAACCAAACTCCCCAAAAATAGAAAAAAGCACCCCACTTGAAGGTTTCATTCTCTGATTTGACTAAAGAATACAAAGAACCTATCAGCAATTGTTTAAAAAATGCTTTTCTGAATTCAAGCCATATATAGCATAATAGCACCATTATACATACAATATCACCAAGGGGTTCGTTTCCAGTTTTCACTGGATTTTTACCCGTTCTTATGTCCCTAGGATTTCTGAAGACCAGCACTTTTAATCAGAGTGCTTTGGAGAAAGTTACGACTACCTAACACTAATCACCCTGTCATCATTCATGGAGTCTTTGCCTGCAGCATACTTTGAGGACTTCTTTTTAAACCTGGTTGCAGACAGATTAGAAAGACTAGCTAGAAGATACAGACAAGAAGGCCTAGAAAAACTTTATTTAGCAGCGTATATATTACTGCATTATTACTGAGAGGAACATCTGCCACCACAGATGAAAAGTTACTGCATCAAACTGGATCAGTTCGGAAGTTATTCCAGCAGGTAGAACAAAATACTGCTTGCAAAAATGGTATATAATTTGAAATTTCCAGATTTCTGGAGAAGCCCATGTTTTACTAGAGTTACTCCACTGTACTCTTTCCTAACCTCTAGTTGGTTAGAAGCCTTTCTCTCTACAGGCCTTCATCAATCTCTAGGTTACAGCAATAGGACATAGCTGGGCATGAAGAACCAAGATAAAGGCCATAGCTAACAACGCAGCTCTCAAAGTACTGCACTACCATTCAGAGTGTAAACTATTTATGCGAAAAGGAAGGCTCCCTCTACAGCTACTTAAAATATTTTCCATTACAACACAAAATCACCTTAAAGCTCCCCACTTTCTGCTGAAAAAGAAAACATCAAACAAGCCCACCCAAACGACCCAAGAGGTTTTAGTCACATTAATTAATATGCCATCTAGGAGCAATGTGAGTCCTAGTACAAGAGCCAGAGAAGAGTCTGCAAGGAACAAAATAACGTGGCAGGGTTTTTTTCTGGTCCGTTCCGCAGTGAAGCCAATGGAGTTGCAGTAGAAACAAGCTATTTGAACTGTGCAATTGCGGTAATACTAAGATAATACTATACTATATATATTTATGCTATACTAAATAATAAAGACCTAGCTTTTTCTTCATAAGAATCATTGCTGTAGACATTTCAGTAAGCAACAGACTCAAACTGCCATTCCAGAATGTAATTTATAGGGTCTGAAAAAAGGCAAACATTGAAAAGATGCAGGTAAAAAAAATAATTTCTCCTTTTCTTCTTCTACCTTAGGAGGAGTGATGACTTTCCTCAACTGAGAAATACGTATATGACTTCCCTCCAGATCTGCTGTGTTAGCTTCATAACTGACCACAGGACTCCAACAACACCTGCAGACATTATCAAAAGCTGAAAAATCACTGACATGAAAAGGAAGAAATAGAATTTGGACTCTAATCCACAAAGATAACTCTGCTCCTGCTCTATTTCTTCCATGACTAGCACATAACTATTGTAAGCATGTTACAACAGACAACCCAATTACCACACTGACCCTATTATTTGTAGTAGATTGCTTACATATTTGATATTGTTTGGAAGAGTAAAGAACTAGGGGGAAAAAATCCCAAAGCAACTGTCTTCGTTCTTTTTATTCTTCCTCCTGCTCTTCGCAGGGTGTTTCGGCGGTTGTGTTTCCTAGGAAACTACGAAGGGTTGCTCTGCCAGTCGGTACGTTGTCAGACTGCTTGCCAGCACCCTGAGAAGGGTTCAGTGTGATCCACACGTCCATAGGATTAAGAAAGAAAATAAAAGTGTAACAGCCTAATTTATGTGTGATATTGGAGAGACAACACAGAGCAGCAGATACCTTCCAGATACCACTGGTTGTTAAAGGTAAAGCCAGGTTAGACTATTACTCCAACCTAGTTACTGCACTTGTTATGCTAGTAGAATTTAAGAATTGGTTTCAGTCTGTTCTAAGCCAATTTCCAGCAAGAAGAAATAAGAGAAACAAGTCTGCACACTAGTGAATGCTTTTTCAATAGTAACAGTCAGAGCCAGAGTCTGACTTCCCCTTGCCCTTCAGCTGGGCACAATGAACTCAACAATTTAGTGCTACCCCAAAACATGAAGCTTTTCTTTCTTTCCTCTTTCCCACTGACACCCCTGAGAGCTGTTCCACTAATGGAGTAGAGAGTTACAGCCGTTCTTCTCTAAAAGGGGTTCAGGCACAGCACTCCGCACGTGTCTGGTGGCAAGCAACACCCAGTGATGGCAGGAGGCAAAGGCTTTCATTGTGTATCACCATTTCCTTCCCATGGAAAAAATGCTTCCACAGCTATTTGTGTGGAGGGTTAGACCAAAAGTTACCCAAACCTGAGGAGAGCAGTCTAAAAATCTTTGTTATACCAGGTACACAGATAACACATAAAGTTAACAGAAGTTCACAATTCAAATGTACTTGTCCTAGCTGTTATCTACACACTTAAAAAGTCAGTGCATCTAGCTTATAAGCCTTTCTTAAAATTGATCCAATAGTATCACAACAGAAAATCCTTGTTGAAACGGAGAATTAAATTACTCACTCGGTGTCTGGAACAGACACAGAAATAGGTCTGGGTGACGTCATGAAAAGAAACCAGTTGGGAGACTATTTTTTCCCTCTCTTTGGCCTAAGATTTATTAGGCTTTACAGACTTGAAATTAAAGAGATGGATGTTGAGCTGGGCTGGTAGCAGACCTCAGAGATTCCAGCAACCAAGCATAGAGTTAGTCCACTTCCACGTGTTTGAGTCATCGATGAAACATGCTGGTTTTACAAACACCGGTTCAAAATAAAACAACTTCAATACACTTTGCTTAACCTTTATTGCGGAATGGCAGTAGGTAGTGTATACTTTATAAAAACCACAGCTCTCATGTTTGGTTCCAAATTGCTCCTGAACATGTAAATAAAGGCATCTTGTTTTTCCAATTTAGGCAGAACAAAGAAAATTCTAATTGTTGCCTGCTGGAAATATCATCTATTGCAAATATTACTTATGCTGAAGATAAGGATGGTTTGTCCAACTGCAAAGTTCAGGTGGTGTGATGTTGAAATTCTTTGGAACTGATTTGTGGTTAAAATGTTTATAATCATAACACTTTATTTCATATTTTCCTTCTTTACTGCAAATAAAATTGTGAATGACTGCAGTGGTCTCACTGATAACAGTTATCTCACTGATAACACATAATCCAAAATGATGGCTTGTAATAAAGGGCAGGAGTCATGTGAAACTTAGCTTAAGTTTGCTTAACAGCGGGATTTTCACACTCAGTCAACACTAATTTTGCAGTCCCCAACTTCCTATGGTCCTACACATGGTTAACTTTATGCAAACACTAACTTATAGTATTTCACTAGATGTCATTCATTTTGCATTGAGAATACATAACTGTGAGCTGCAAGGGCCATTTAACATCCCAAACCACCACACTGCAGAGACATGACAACGTGCTTGCAGGTGGCAGCAAAGCTGAAACTTTGCAAGATTCATTGTTGTTATGCAAACACAATGTCCAGTTCATCTATATTTCTACTTTTGGCCCTAAAAAACAAAAAGGGGGGGAGAGGCAAACAAACAAAAGTCAACACCCCCACCCACCCACAAGGAAGAAGCCTGCTTCAGCTCTACACCCAACCTAAAAACCCAAGGAAAAAAGTATTTAACAAGAAAAAAAAAAGACATCCAAATAGTATTTTAAAACCTGACATCTCTCTCATTCATTAACTAAATACTATTTTTCTTATAGTTACCACTATTCTCTAAACTGCCAACAGAATTTGTTTACTTCTGCTAGAGATGAAGGTATGCAGCTGTAAGCCAACACAAAGCCACATGAAACAAGACCAGTACAGTCAACCGTTGGGAAGGTGCCAGATGCATCTCCATGGCGAGTTTCCTGCAAACATTCAAGAAGTGACCGTTAAGTACCTCTTTCCATCTCAGATGCCACAGAACAACAACACACAGAAGAGCAGAAACAACAGAGCATCAGAATAGCCTTTTAATTTTGGTCAGTTCTAGTGCCAGCTTTAGTATTTATTTTCTGATGAGAAATGACAGAAAAGAAACCATTTTAATGAATCATTTTCACATGGCTCTACATCTGTCACAAGATCATGAATAGCAATCTAATAGAAATATTAATTTTGATCTTACTGCAGAGCAACATGTCACAATTTTCAGTGATTCTGCCTCAAATTCAGAGAAACTCCATTACACGTTTGTAAAGAGCTCTGCATTTTCTTGTGTGGCAGAAGTTGTGGTCTAGTCTGCGTAACGCAGATGATTCCTACCTGAGACGTGTTTACAATCACATTAACCAACTGCTTTGAAGAAGGTCATTCTGCACCCTATGGTGGAAAGAACAGATGGAGAACTATTTTGGACTGGGCTAGGAAAACCAGGTCCTGAAAAGCCATTTTTCTATTCAATTTCAAAAATCATTAATTTTCATGTACAGCAAATTTCAACAAGAGTTATTATGGACGTTTATCATTAATGATGATACAAATGTTTCCCCTCAATTTCCTCCCCTATGGAAAACTCATTCAACTCTAAAGTTTTGCCAGCTATATTCAGGATCAATGATCTGTCAAATTCTCTCAGTTCAGTAACAGATGAAATTTTGAATACATAAGAAGCCGTCATCTGCTCTGCATGGGAGATACGCAAGAAGCTCAAGGATCCTCCCCATCTTTTTCACCATAACACTCCCTCACACACACAGTGGTCTCAAACAATTTTTGCCAGGTATGCAGTTAGCTATCAAATCACACTACATGTAGCGCTCTTCCTGCCATCAAGCTAACTCCCAACTGCCCTGAGAGGCCAATGGGGGCGCTGGGAGAGCATTTTTAGTACTTTCTGCTAGATCAGCCATATGAAGAACTCATTTGTCCTGTGTGGACCAAACTTCCCTTTCCTTTAAAAAGGGACACTGAAGTCAATGAGCTGGAGCACTTAATTATCTTAGAATATTTCAGATATTAGTAAAAATGTCTCCAAAAACACCTTACTCTGTCCTGCATCTATAGATTGAACTTTGACCTTCTTCCCAAATCTTGCCGTAGTCACCCTAATATTATTAAGTAAGGATAGTGTGACAGGTATGTAAAAGATTTTAAAATAAAGATGATTTCTAAGAGCAAGACAACGCTAAATATAAATCACGGAAAACCCAAAAGTTTAAGTCTTCGCTCAGTATCTTTTTCTTCTCTTTTGATTGTGCATATGAGCTTTACAGTCTGAATTTCACAGTGGATAAAATATACCAATGCTAAGACCCAACAGACATACAGAGGAATACTCTGCAACTTCTACTGTAAGTGCCTCAGAATAATTTATAATTTAATATTATTACTTCAGGTGGAGTGAAAAAATAGCTTAGATTAGCAAAGCAGAATGTTGCTAAGCAATGCTGTACTGGAGTTTACACAGGACTCAGAAGGGGAAGATAAGGGAAGAACCAGGAGATGCGGATGCGTATGGTTGCCTCTCAACAGGAAGAACACGTTCCTTGTCACACTACTGAGTGTGTCTAAAACGCAAAGCTACCACAACAGCAAAATTATTTAGGAACACCACAACACTTCTAAAGAAACTGGAGTACAAAACCTTATCTACTGAACTTGTGATGCTTTATCAGAATATACAGATACAGCTATATGTGGATATTATAATAATACAAAAATATGAAATACATTATATAGTATATAAAGTAAAAAAATAACTTATAGAAATGGTTAGAGATACTTAAGAACCATCAATATGAAGTAACACAAATTTCAGAGCCTGTCTACCAGCTAAATAATTTTCAGTAAGTAAACAACTACCACATCTAAAATTGCAATCTGACCATTGGTTTGAAAGCCAATGGATAGAGAACCTACACCGATATTCAAAATAGTTAGGATGACTGCAGTTTGAAAGCAGCAAAAACCGAAAACGTTTCCACTTCTTAAAAAGTATAGAAGGTAATTGTCTTTTCAACATTGTGAAGACACATAAGATCAATTACTTTAAAACAACACATCTGAAAATCTATGATCCGTTGCAACCTTAAACACTCCTGGAAATTAGAATAAATTGCTGGGATTGCCAAGAATAAAGTTTTCCTAAAAAAACACTAAAAATAAAACAATTAAAGAAATATTATAGGTTAGGCAATGCATATTGTAAATGTACCAGATATTGAGAAAAGCAATATACAAAGTTTATAAAATTACCCATATTTTCCAAGCATGTTACTGACGGATGTCACTACTCCCTTTAGATACAAAATTTCCATTTCCCCCCCTACTATTTCAAAAACTAGTCATTCTTCATTAAAGCTATACACAATACCTCCAAAATGAACTCTCTTCTTGCATCTTGACTTTTCAGGCATAGTTTCTAACGAGCTTACTTGAGTTTTGTGAGCTTCTGCATCCTCATGAAGAAAAACATCCCCAAATACTTAATTTCAAAATGCACTATTTTACCTATATTAAAAAAAAGTTGAAGCTTCTCAAGTAATACAGCATTTGAAAAATGTTCTAATTTTTATACAAAATGCTGCTGGAAACAATTCTCACTTTACATAGAACAGGAACAACACAAATCCCAAATGAAGATGACCACAAACAAGAAGTCTTATTTTACTCAAGTTAGGCTCAGACTCAAAGCCCACATCCTTTCATTTCCACACTATACCAAGAAATGTTTTGGGTTTTTTTCCCTTGCTGCAGGTTTCCATGGAAATGCATCAGTCACTAATCTAAATAAGTGCGGGTGAAGGACACCTGAAAACCTAGAGCAATTATGCATACCATTACAGGAAAAGAATATGATTCAACCCAGCCTTCAGAAGTGTGGCACAGCTATCACTTCCATATACTGTTGTAGTGTTCTAAACCAAAACTGCTTTATTTTTTTAAACCCACTCTTTCACTGCCTATAAGAGGGGGGAAAAAAAAAGGCATTAAAAATACCTCTCACATTAACAAGCACACAATTAAGTCAGACCATATCAACTGCAAAATACAAATGTAGTTAACAACACATTTTTGCCATGAAAATCCATTGCACATGAAAACTTGTCTTTCCCTTACTGGTCAAATATATTTCACTTTGGTCATTTCGATGAGTAATAGGAAAGTGAATACTTGGATCTGCACTGAAGGGTTAATGATCCTTACTCAAAAAATTTTTGTAAATATAATGTCTGATTAGTGCGTTACTAAACACACAGCGTAACCACAGCATAGGTGTCAGGCATAGGTGGGACTCACTTACAGAGATAACCGCAATTCAGCACTTTTTGTATAGAGCATCTAGAGCATATAGGAGTATAGGCACCCATTCTTCTCTATTTTTGTGCAAGTGCTTATGGCACACACAGTTCCAGAGAGCCCCTGACAAAGTTTCGCTCCTCTCACATGGCGTACACTTCTCACCTGGTTCCTGTAGAAGGCACATGAGCAGTATGGGATACACGTCACACTTCCTTGTCCTCCTGCCACTTTGCATTCAACCATTCCTACCTCTTGTCACACAGAAAAATTTCGAATGATCTGGACCAGGGACTGTGCTGTTGCATATATTTTGCCATGAAGGCGGAGAGTTGTTTACTTAGTATCAGTATCCAGTTATTTTTCCCATTCCCTCACTTTTGAAGAATGAATTGCTGTAGCACAGCTGACAAGGGGAAACACTGGGCAGCCTGGAAAAGAGCCAGTTTTAGGATTCTTATGACAGTTTCGTCAAGATCTGATTCTCTATACCAGGTTTTACACAGACATCTTGCAACTAGTTGTAATTAGTTCTGACTGAAGTGGTGGAATACACGGTGCTGTTCCAAAGTCTGTAGCACAGATTTGAGATCTAGCAACTATGCTTCATGTATATATGCCAGGAACATGCTACATGTAGTCCCCTTAAGAAATCTACTTGAAATTACTGCAGTTTCAGCCAATAAACATCACCATTAGACCACAAGCAGTAGGATCTAAGAAGGAAGAAACACACTTCTGCAGGAGAAGACCTCTTAAATTTTTAGTTGCACTCAAGCCTGTATTCTGCGTGAGTGCTATTTCCATACCACAGCTAAGCACTCTCTACCTACCCTTAAATTACTGGGTACATCTAGTGAAGAAAGCACTCAGGAGGCGAGAATCATTTTCTTCTTATATGCTTAGGGTTCTCCTACTGACATCAAGGGAATAAAGTCAAAGTAGTTATATTCGAATTCATAGGATGTAAAAGTCAGAATGAGAGAAATGAAAGATAGTTTAGGTGAGCAGCATTCCTCAGGGGTTGGT
>NW_010274093.1:0-757 GCF_000690775.1 Eurypyga helias
TCATTCCATTTTTCAGTCTTTCATTTTTGCCTCCCTTCCTTCCTTTCTTCCTTCTCTTTTTCGTTCCTTGCTTCCTTCCTTCTTTCTTTCCTTCGTTTATTCCGTTCTTCCTTCCTTCTTTCCTTCCTTCCTCCCTGCCATTTTTCCTTCCTTCCTTCCTTCCTTGTTTAATTTCTTCCCTTCTTGTTTCCTTCCTTCCACGTTTCAATCCTTGTTTCATTCCTTCATTGATTCATTCCTGCCTCCCTGCCTCCCTTCTTGCCTGCCTGCCTCTTGTCCTGTCTACCTTACTTCATTTCTCCCTGCTAAGTGTGAATCTCTACCTAAATGTAGGACTGTCTGGATTGCTCTGTTCCTTCCTTCCTTCCTTTCATTCCTTCCTTTCTTCATTCCTTCCTTCCTTCCTTTCTTCCTTCCTTCCTTCCTTCCTTCCTCAATTTCTTTTTTCTTTCCTGCCTTCCTTACTGCCCGCCTTCCTGTCTTCATTCCTTCGTTTCCTCAAGAATTCATGCCCTCCTTACTTTTTCCTTCCTGCCTTCCTGGCTGCCTACATTTCTGGTTACCTGCCTGCCTGCCTACCTTCCTTCCTTCCTAACTTCTTTATTTCCTTCATTCGTTACTTCCATTCTTCCATCCTTACTTCCTTTCTTCCTTCATACCTTCCTTCCTTCCATCCTTCTTTCCTTCATTCCTGCCTTCCTGTCTTACTTCCCTCGTTCCTCCTGCATTTCTGCCTTCCTCTTTTTCCTTCCGGCAT
>NW_010274093.1:805-1863 GCF_000690775.1 Eurypyga helias
GTGCCTGCCTGCCTCTCCTCCTGTCTACCTTCCTTCATTCCTCCCTGCCTAAGTGTGACTCTCTCCCTAAATGTAGGACTGTCTGAACTGCTGTGTTCCTTGTTTCCTTCCTTCCTTCCTTCCCTCCTTCCTTCTGTCCTTCCTTCCTTATTTCCTTTCATCCTTCCGTTCTTCCTTCCTTGTTTCCTTCCTTCCTTGTTTCCTTCCTTGTTTCCTTCCTTGCTTGATTCCTTCCTTTTTTGTTTCATTCCTTCCTTCCTTGTTTCAATCCTTGTTTCATTCCTTCCTTAATTCACTCCTGCCTCCCTGCCTCCCTCCCTGCCTGCCTGCCTCTCCTCCTGTCTACCTTCCTTCATTCCTCCATGTCTAAGTGTGAATCTCTACCTAAATGTAGGACTGTCTGAATTGCTCTGTTCCTTCCTTCCTTGTTTCCTTGTTTCCTTCCTTGTTTCCTTCCTTCCTTCCTTCCTTCTTTTTTTCCTGCCTTACTTCCTACTTTCCTTCCTGTCTTCCTTCCTTCGTACCTTCCTGAATTCCTGCCCTCCTGACTTTTTCCTTCCTTCCTTCCTGCCTGCCTACATGCCTGATAACTTGCCTACCTTCTTTACTACCTCCCTTCCTTCCTTCCTTCCAGCTTCTTTACTGCTTGATTTCCTGCCTGCGTTTCTTCCTCCCTTCCTCCCTACCTCTCTTTCTTACTTCCCTCTTTCATACCTTATTCCCACTCTCAATTTTTTCCTTCCTTCCTCCCTTCCTTCCTTCCTTCCTTCCATCCTTTCTTCCTTCCCTCCATCCTCCCTCCCTCCTGTCTTTCTTTCTTACTCCCTCCCTTACTTCTTTCCTCTAATCCCTCCCTCCCTCCCTGCTTCCCTCCCTCCCAACATTCCTAACTTTGTTCCTTCTTACCTGCTTTACTGCCTGCCTTACTTCGTCTTCCTTCCTACCTGCCTTCCTGCTTTCCTTCCTTCAGTTCCTCCTTCCTTGTTTCATTCCTTCCTTCCTTGTTTCCTTCCTTCCTTCCTTTCCTTTTTTCAATCCATCCTTCCTTCCTTCCTTCC
>NW_010274094.1:0-51546 GCF_000690775.1 Eurypyga helias
CTAGCTGGAGTTAAACCACAACACAAGCTTACTTTAAACCAGAAGGGTCTTGATGCTCAAAAGTTTGCCTAATTTTTCCAACTAAGCTAACTACTCTGATGAAACATATTATTTCACATAAAAAAGCACTTGCGCTCAGTAATAATTTCACATAAAAAATCACTTGCGCTCAGTAATAAATGTCAGCAAAACCTATCTTTATTAATTATCTCATCTCTCTCTAGAAACCAAGCTTTCATCAAAGGGGTTTATCAATTGTTCTGCTTCAGCTCATAAAACTGGGGGATTCTTACTGTTCTATTTGTGTGAAGAATGCACATGGTATTTACTGAGTCGTGATTCAATTCTGAGATTTGAGGAGATCATGACTCATTCACACCTGGTATTTTGATGTCTCAACACTAAATTTCTTCCACTCCCAACTTATCTTGGTTACATGTTACATTCAGCTTGTAAGCCTGTATCTAGCACTACACCACTTCTAGTAAGCTCTCCCTCAAATACTCAAAATATATTACAAATTACCTATTATAACAATGTTTACTCTATAATATTTATTATATAATTATTATATAATATTGTAAAATATGTGGCAGAATTTCTGACAGATGTGTTTCTAAGTTCATTCCTGCATCTCTTTCATGGACGAACATAATATCTCTGTAAATTTGGAAATACTCTCCACCTCAAGGATAACAAAAAATATACTTCTAGTGAACACAAACTAAGGTCTGTTACTGTAAAATAGTACCAGCTTTCAATCCTTCACCTGTACCAAGACCCCAAGCCTCAGCTGATAGAAGAGGAACTGATAGTAGAATTATAGGGTAAATACCATTTGATCTTGGGAAATTACAGAAATCACAACTGCTGTATTATTGCTTACTAAAGCAATGCAGCACTGAGAGCTAGGCAGAACCTGGCTTAGGCACAGCAGAGAAAACAGAGAACATATATGCACTTATAGAATCATAGAATGGTTTGGGTTGGAAGGGACCTTAAAGATCACCTCGTTTCCGGGCAGGGACACCTTCCACTAGACCAGGTTGCTCCAAGCCTCATCCAGCCTGGCCTTGAAGACTTCCAGGGATGGGGCATCCACAGCTTCTCTGGGCAACCTGTTCCAGTGCCTCACCACCCTTGCTGTGAAGATCATCTTCCTGACATCTAATCTAAACCTCCCTGGTTTCAATTCAAACTCATTACCCCTTGTCCTGTCACTACAAGCCCTTGTAAAAAGTCCCTCCCCCCCACAACTTCCTTGTAGCCCCTTCAGGTACTGGAAGGCTGCAATAAGGTCTCCCCGGAGCCTTCTCTTCTCCAGGCTGAACAAGCCCAACTCTCTCAGCTTTTCTTTGTAGGAGAGGTACTCTTGCCCTCTGATCATCTTTGTGGCCCTCCTCTGGGTTCGCTCCAACTCGTTCCATTTCATGCATAACACCCCATATAGCATGAAAACACAAAGAGCATAACAAGATGGTATAAAAGGACAGTCACAGTCTCTGCAGGAACAGGGACAGGGGCAGAAGTGAGACAGCAGAATAAGTCCAGCCCTATTCCCCTGAGGAAGGATGCTGCACCTGGGCAGTGCCATTGGGTATCTGCAGTAGGTCCTTCACCTCATCTGGTAGAAAAAGTGCAGCTCTTGTATTTGCCATTCACCCCATTCTGCTGCTGCAACTCAGCAGTCATCTCTAACATGTTATCTTTTGCTCTGTAACTAGGTTAAGTATATTCAGAATTTTAAGCAGGTTTGTGGGTGTGCGGGCGTGTGTGTGTGTTTTCTCCAGCCTCCCTACACAGTAAGGTGATTGGTACTGAAGCCCATAGTCAGTAAATTTATATGTGATGGTTATTTCTATCCTTTTTACTTCAGGTGTACAAACAGCAACAGCTTCATGGATAATTCCTTTCTCTACTGTCAGCAGCAGGTACCTTTTTTTTTCTCTCTCTCCCTTTGTACCCATATAGCTGTCTGTAGTATACACCACTTATCAAGCACTTCATGAGCCATTTATCCTTTCAAGTGCTTATTTTTCTTCTAAAAGAACAAGTCTCATATTTTGTCGATCCACTTGGAGACCTTCTCAGTGAGTTTACAGAAGTTTTTCTTGAGGTATTACTTTCTTCTGACACTCAAAATTTTTTTCATCATAAACATGTTATGGAATTTCTAATAACATTCATCCAGGCTTTTGGAACATCTAGAGATACAGACCTAAGTAACCTTCTGAAGAAAGCTGAAATAAATGTAAATGAAGTGGTACTAAGTTTGGAAATGCATCTACAGGTATCTCCAAATATCATTAACCAGCTGCATAGATGAGATTTTTACATCTGTAACATGAAATGAGAAAAATCAAATCAGGTAAACAAAACCAGGACTAATGTATGACAGCATGGCTATTGCAAACATCCAGCTTCCTTACAAAAAAAACCCACTTATGAAATATTATATGTGTAAGGCCAGACTTTTAAGTTATATTTTTGCCATTACAAGCCATACCAGATACTAATTTACACAGATATTTATCACCTTAGAAGTTTCAATTTAGGATTAAACCCAGCCTTTATATGGTTGAATTCTTCAGGCTGTACTGTCTGAAGAGAAGCAAGGACTTACATTCACACTGTGGGATTTTTCTGCATGAGCTCTGTTTGCCTGGCAGTAGTACCAAATATCAGTGGGAAGGGTCCTATTGATTTTGGGGGAAACTGGAAAACTGTTGATGGAAATGCAGGACAAAACTATGACAACGGATAAGTCAGTTTGTCAACTAATAGGATTATAATTGCCTGTAGATCAAAGAACTGGAGCAATATAATAGCTTTTAACCCTGACAAACATCTCAGTTAAGATTTCCTTTTCTCCCAGAAGGAAAGAACAGAAGTAACTTAGCAAATTACAAGTTGTAAATTGCTTAACTGTTCTAAGACATAAAGCAGGATGAGAAGGTAGTACACTGGGAAATCATGTTGGGAACTAAAGGATACAAGGAACTCCTGGTGTGTTTAATGATCTTAGCCTACAGAAGCAATGATATACATGACCCTTCAATAGTTTTGTGTCCATACTTCTCTACCTCTAGTCTGAAATATGGTCTTAATTATTTTCTTTAATAAGACAATGTAATTTAATGATTTTTTAATTCAGATATAGCAAGCTTTTCTACACACCTTTTTTGCTACGAACTGATTCTTTAGTCTTTCCTTTAGTCTTGTCCATGTACTACGATGTATACACTAGATGGCACTCAGTGCTTATTGCTCAATGTGTATATGCCCTCTCCAGAAAAGAAATTACAGGTGCCAGTGAAACAATTACTGAGCTTCCTGTTACCTTGAGCTTGAATAGTTGAAGTTGCTAAAGACAATTGTAGAAATTGATAAATTTCCAATTATGCCTGTAGCAGAATTAAATGTTGAGAAGCCCTTGTGTACATCCAGTTAACGTGTAATGCATTACTACAACAAATTAGACAAGAGTGACCATCTTTCCCAGATGTTTCAAGTTCCCTTCAAATAATTGGTTCAGAAGGAAGATGGTGATGCTGCTCTTGATGATGTACAAATACACTCATCAATTCTTTGATCTTTATTGTTTTGGAGACAACTGTTTCAGAACAGCTTAGATGATGTTAAGTTTGAACCACCATGGTGAACAGTAGGAATGAAATTTTAAATAACAGTAATGTTGAAATACATGGATCCCAGAACTCCCACTGAAATTCATGTAAAAAAGTAACAATCAGAGCTTCTGCTAGATGGGAAAAATGGAAAACCAAGGGAAATATGAGGGAAACATATTCATGGAATGTTACATTCTTAAAGGTTCAGCCAGGATGGGAAGGGGAGGCCTCCAAAACAGACAAGTGCAGAAGTCCCCAAACTGTGATGTTCTTTAATAACAATATTATTTATATTATGGGAGAATAATGTTAACTTTCTAGATTATAGTTTTTGCAAGTACAGAGTAAAAATGCAGATGCTCCTTTTTTTTAGAGCTTTGAGATCACTGAAAAAAAAAGGTGGATAAGCTCTAACATATATATCCATTTCACTATAAAATTTTACCTTTGATTGCAATCAGGCTGATCAGGACACAGTTTACGATAAAGCAAGAATACACAGAGTTAAATGGAGCCTTTCTTGTGCTCCTTTTTGCCATTTGCTCTTGGATTATGTGTTTCTCCTTTCATATATAATCATGTTCTTTTCCAAGCACGGTAAGCCTGGGGATGCAGCCAAGTCCAGTTCCTGTTATCTCCCAGAATGTGATAAAGTCACACAAGGAGCAAATCTCTATGATATTATTCAAGAATAATGAAAAGGCACATAGGAGCAGAAAAATTATCCACCTAAAACACCAAGCAGCTGTGGTGTTGGCAGGGCTTTAGAGGCTGGTATCACATCAGAGCATTGTTCTTGGCTCCTCTGCCTGTCCTTCAGATAACTTCTGCATCTCTGGCACCCATCTAAGCCTGGGTTTTGAGTGCTCTCTTTAATCATCATCAGTCATCACAAGCCACTACCAACAAGTCGAGTCAGAGATAGCTTTCATAACTAACAGACACAATGCAGTTTGCACCTTTCCACATTAAATCCTGAGATGGGATCAAAGACACCTTCGACTCTGTGCTGCACAGTGGTGAGAGTACTGTGAGGCATTTTGAAAGGAAACTGCAACATCACAATTCAAGTTATCAGTTCCTTTTTAAGAGCATCTTCTACTGCACTAAGATTCCCACTACTGCAGACCTGACCTTATTACTGACTACAAAAAATCTGGAAGCTTAGAACTACCAGAATCTGTAACAGAGCATATGCAGTGATCCTAATGTCATTCATCGATATCTCACATACACATACGTTCATTCATGGTCTTGCTTCAGTGATATTAATTCTCAGTGAGTACAGAGGGAAGGTGTTACAATTACCGCAGTCAAAATGAAAAGTTCAGACCAGCATTTTAGTAGCAGAACTGAGCACAAGCTTCCTCGAGGCTATCAGCTTGAAAGTTTCTACACAAAAACTGGATGAAAAACCCTGAGGAAAGACTGGCCAACAGGGTTCATATAAACAAACAACAGATGTGCAGAGACTTATTATTGGTTTCATCATGATACATTTGGGAATGTTACTCCCTGATCTAGTGATGGAAAGACATTGTTTCAGGGACAGAAAGACTATTATCCATTCACACACAGGTATAACCCTAATAGGAGACCTCAGCTGCAGTAGGTGATCTAGATCATTGGTACTCCTTGACTGGAGGGGGAACAGTCAGTTGGAGAAAAGCTCAGGTTCAGATGAGGAGCCAGACATGACTCTCCACTGCAGCAAATACAGTGAATAGTTGAACGATATGCCCATGATGTTAGCAGAAAGGAGGACAGATATTTCACTCTTTCTTCTTTACACTATTGGCCCACACAGAAGAGGATTACAGAGACTGAAGATACTACTCAAAGAGTGGTTTTATACTGAGGAAACTCCTGCCTGCACAAATTCCAGTAGAAATCACGGCCTAAAACCCTTTGGGGTGTACCTTCTCAGCGTGGCTGGAACACTTTTGTAGAACAGTCACTAATATGCAGACTGAGGATCTACTCCTGTTTGGTTTTCTGTGGATTTTTGGTTTGTTTGGTTTGGGTGGGTTTTTTTGTTTGGACGGGGTTTTTTTTTTCTGTTCAGACAATGAAGAAGGGAAGTTACAGAGGTTTTAGGTAGATTTCAGCTGAAGAAAGTGTATTTAAGTACCTAATCTACCCCATTGCAGGCTTATTTTTAGAGGAGGCAACTTCAGTAAGATTACCCAGGACACAGAAGCTGCAGCTGTAGGTTTTAAATTGTACCTGCCCCCACCTTAAGAGTAATGATAATTTTGACAAATGTTACAGTGATCTGGTGGAAGCATGACAGAAAAATCATAAAATCACAGAATCATAGAATGTTTTGGGTTGGAAGGGACCTTTAAAGTCATCTAGTCCACCACCCACTGCACCCTGCCCCTTGTAATGAGCAGAGGCATCTTCAGCTAAACAAGGTTGCCCAACTCTCTCAGCCTTTCTTCGCAAGAGAGGTGTTCCATCCCCCTGATCAGTTTTGCAGCCCTCCTTATCCATGTGGTCTCTGCAACTTCACATTACAGAGTCTTAGAAGTTAATTATGTGAAGTGTAGCAAACATCTGCTTATTTTCAAATAATTTTAGAATTCAATTCTATTAAATAATTATTCAATGCATAACCTCAACTTAGTTTATTCAGGTTTTGATTACCTTCTGTATTGATGAATGTGTCCCATCAGCCTTTCATTAAATGCTTCTGAAAGTCTGATTTGGTGCTTTTTTGAGCCTAAGACTTTCTGGAAATTTTGCTACATCAGCCAGTGAGAATACTACTGGAAATCTTCGTCTGACATCTCATCAAGTAGATGTCACTAGTTTGGTGTCTCAGCTTTTGCTTTAGTTAGTTTTCTTTTTTCTTTCAACAATAGGCTACTCAGGTGGTAGAGGAAACTTTTGTCTTTTTCATTATGAAAAAGAGTTTTTTCCTGAGAGGATGTGTTCTTTATCTAAACTGAATATCCCACAACAAATCAAATTATCTTTTACATTGTTGTCTCCATTTTTTTGTTTGTTTGGGTTTTTTTGTTTTGTTAAACAACTGCATGGCTTTGTCTCCACATCCAGAAAATTTCTGGACAGAGTTATTAATACCAGTTCTAACTTCATTGTATTTTATTACTTCTGGCCTCTTAAAGTAATTTAATTTACTCTTTCTTGTGGACCAAAAGTTCTCTATTCCACTGTAATTTTGTGGTGATCTTTCTATAGGCAATAGGAGACATTAATTTCCATTTCTGCACTACATCAACTTGTACTATAAGTACCTATATGACATAAGGTCTCAGTATATCGTGTATGCAGACAGCAATAACATACCACATTGGAAACAGTGGAAACATAATCTTTATATTATTTTTGTCCCTTGCCAATACACAACACTAATTACATTCTAATGACAGAAATCAGGTTTTTGCAAAGTTTTGCCATGAAGCTTTCCTAATCTCACAAGAATAATTTGCACTAAATTTGCACTGTTTTGCAAACTCTCCTGTTTTCTCCTGCATATCTGAAATGAAAACTATCAGGCCACCTTTCTTAGTTAACTACATTATACTTCATGAAAATATATCTATCTACTACCACATTATTTTATTCAGGACAGAGTTAATTTTCTTCAGAGAAGCTCTTATGAGGCTATGTTTTGGATTTGCACCTAGAACAGTACTGATAAGTTGTTTTTTTAGTTGGTGCTGAGGAGTGCTTGCACCAATTCAAGGCCTTTTCCAGCTTCTGATACTGCAGCTGTGTTCCCAACTCTCTCACTACAGGCAGTGTAGGGGGACACACTGTCAGGCACCTAACCGAAAATAAGCAAAGGATTATTACATTCCATAGCATGTCATGCTCAGTACGTAAGACGGGAGTGGGCTAAAAGTCTATAGCTTGTTCATTAGCTTGCTTGTTTAGTTCATTTGTTTGTGCATTAGAAGGTTAGCTGAGGGGTCAGTTGACTTTCTCCATCATGTTCTTGCTCATGGGGCTCGCTCAGACTCTGCCGCAATCGCTCTTGGGCTCTGGCTCTCAGGCTGTCTGGCTCTGCCTCTCACTTCTTGGGACCTGGCTGTGTATTGGTGGGTGGGTGGTGAAGGGTTGTATAATGTATTTTGTTTTCATTACATGTTACAAGTAGTACTGTTAATATTATTAGTATCACTATAATATTTATATTCAATTATTAAATAGTTCTTATCTCAGTCCGCAAGCTTCTTTGTCTTTTCCTCTGATTCTTCTCCTCCACTGGAAGAGGGATAAGACGATATAGCAGCTGCATGGTACTTAATTGTTAGCTGAGGTTAAACCACAACACACATTCAGGCAGTGGAGCTAAATTAGTGTCTGTAAAAAATCTATGGGTGGGATTCCAGTTCATTCAGTTCAGAACATTTACTTTATGGATTAGAGTAGTGGTTAAATTTTCCCTTTTCCTAAATACAGGGAATCAACAGGACAAAGCAGATACTTTGATTGACCTGGAGTCTTTTTTTATTAACTTTCTTGTTGAGTGAACATGACATTATGGTAGTGGGTTTTAGCGTACAAGGGTTATAGAGCCACAAGAAGAGCAGGAAAATGGGCTCCTGGGGATAGCACTAACACTGGCATGTCTGGCTGACTGGGTGATGCATTGGTCCTTGTTCCCAGGATCAGTGTTGGCTTTTATAGCGTGATGAAGGTACACAAACCCATTTCAAGGAGCCAAGTTCAAAGCATTTTTGACTTCTCTGAGAGACTGACCAAATAAGTGCTTGAAACAGGCTCTCAGTCACCAGTTCCCCAATTATAGTTATATTTCCCTCATGGCTGCATGCAGAGTCACTACATTTCACAGATCTGAAGACTATTCTGCCCACGGGTAAGGGGACTAAAGTGGATCTTATCTGACTATTAACTGAAACCTTTCATACTCAGAAATTAAATCTCCCATGTCCTGAGTTCAGACATTTCTGAACTAACACGGGCAACCAAAATTCAGCATCTGAAACTTTCTGGAGACCCTAGATAATATGGGAACCCTTAAACTTAAGAAACCCTGGAAAGTGGATCTCCTGGATCTAGGATAGATGCCTCATGACTTAGCACTCTCAGACCTAAGTCACAACTTATCTGGGAACTACAAAGATTAAGAGCTTCTTTATATAATACAATCAGTGGAAACATGTTTTTTTTATAAATTCACTAATTTAAAAGAAAGGAGAAATTAAGATGTAAAAAGTAGATGTCAATTACTAGTGGGGGATGACAGCTGCCTAGGTGGGGGGCCAGGAGCAGTGTGGGTTCCCTGGTGTGGCAGGCCCTGAAGAGGCCTAACAAAATATCCAAGGCAGTTACAAACACTAGATGAGTCAGTCAACAAGTCACCAAAGCTTGTGTAGGTACACAGGTGGGAAGTTGCAGTATATCAGAAAATCGCAAATACACCTTCTATGATTCCATAATAACAAGGAAAAAGAAACAATGTCTGACTCAGGTTTCTCCAAATGATGAATGGAAGAAAGTCAAGCACCAAAACTTGCCACAGGACATAAGAAGTGCCAACAATAAATCTCTGGGCTTTTTGAAAAGAACAAAATGGATTAAATCTTTCATTTGTTTCTTTTTTCCCCTTGAGTCAGTGTGAAATTTTTCTTTTTACCAACATTTCAATTTTTCTAGTAACCAGCATTTCACACCGCCATGATTCCTATATGAGATAATTTTTAGGGAATTGGAAATTGAAAAAAGAAAAAAAGGAAAATAATGTTACTAAGGTGTACAAATGAGACAGATTTCCTGAAAACAGTGACTGGCATGTTGGGATGGGCTTACAACATAGTCAAACCTTTAGAAAAAATGTTTACATGGAGTCAAATCCTTAAGTTCACAATTAGTTTTCATTGTCACACAGGTGTGATAATTTTACAGAAACCGATTTGTCTTCATTATAGTGTGATTATCACCTATCCACCTCTGAGACTGCATCTCGCTTCTGTATTTGTGCAAATCCCAAGCTCTTATTATCTTATTGTTCCAGGAAAGCAATTCTCAAGGTCTGAAGTACTTTAACTGTACTAACACGCTTACATGATGGATTTTTTGTAGGTGAAGAGGTCTTTATTCATTTCCTTGTCTTTGCTAGAATTGAATGGCTGTTCATTTCTGATGAAAACCATGAAATATTGTCTGTTTACCACCTTTAGAAAATAAGTCTAGGTTTTAGTTAATTTGCTTAATTTTGTATCTCAAAGTCAGGTTACATATATGTGTAACAAAGGTTTATACCACGCAATACTGTTCTAGAGTTCTTTTTAATTAGTGCCATATTTTACTTTAAACAATTCTTCATTTTTAAATATCTTCTAATTTTACATATGTTCATGTTCAGCACAGGTCCAATACAAATGGCAAGACATTAAATATTACCTTTCAGAAAAAACCCAGTTGCTGCAGTTCCCTTAAAGTTATTGTTGTATTCAATCATATTTATGAAGATATGGTACACTTATGAAATATAATACAAACAAAGAGGCAGTTAGCAACAAAGCAAAATAGTTCATTATATGCTTAGCATGACAGTTTCATTACTGCCCTACACAAATTTCACAGTTGCAGTAAGCTATGTAGTAAATGTAAGTTATTTTGAGACTAAAAGCACAGCAGGCCGGAGTTCTGTGTAATTCTACAATTTTTATTTTTTATGAATCATAATATCTTAACTTGAAATTTGCATTAAAATAATCCTAAAATGAAAGAAAGGCATTGTGGGACTCTAGTTCATCTAATTCAGGCATCCTAAATACCTGACTCAAGATTAGAATTAATCCTCTTAAGTAAATTGTGTAGAGAGATGTGGAGTTTTTTCTGAAGGCTGCAAAGAGAGATTTGGTCTGTTGAGGCAAAGTGGCTCCTACCCTAACCAATCAGGCAATATAACCAGGGACATGAGCGGCCTGCAGCTGATAGTGCCCTCTAGTATGTAATCACTGTATTTTTAGAAAAACAGAGAGCGCCTATTGGTTCATTTAAAGCAAACCATCCTTACCTAAATAATTAAAAACATATATCTGATTTTTGTATGATGTCTGCATGTGAAGTAGACTCAGGAATCTCAGAAAATGCAGAATCCCTAATAGTTCTATTAAAACCTTTACAGCCTTTAATTGTCTGACTAGAAAGAGGTGTTGTCTTCTACATAAGGTTATATGTATAAAGTTATATAACCTTATAACAATGTAAATTTCTTATATTTTTCTTTATCCATCATATATATTCCGTGTTGGGAATGAGCAGAAAGTGCATGCTTCTGATTATAGATATTATAGAGATTATTTATTTGTTTCAAATTGTGGTTACTGTGTGAAATTCTCTGAAAGAACTCTGTTGTTTTCTGCTGGGAACTGTGGTGACTAACTAGATCATTTTCAGAGATATTTCCAGTGTGTCTCTCTACAAGGTTGGTGGCTTCAAGACTCCTATGCTACATTTATATAGTAAATTAAACAAAATATAAATGCTTCCTGACCTGCACTGTTGAATATTTAGGCTAATCACTGATGTGGTTTTGGTCTTTGCCATGTAAAACTCTTCTGAAATATCCTCTGACATGATCCAGGAGTTAGTCTGGACAAAAGATAGATGTAGAGATGGGGCAGCTTCAATGTGGCTGCCTTTTTGGAAAGCCAGGTTATAGAAATGACTGATACCGTGCCAGCTGGCTAACATGTCAGAGAAGAACCTGTGCAATTTCACTTTTTCAGCCTGCTGTTCGTTACTTTTTGATTTTCTTGGGGAGCTGGGAGTATTTTAAAAGCCTAACCCATATGCTGGTACCCTGGATTTGGACTCTTAGGAGGTAAATTAATTCTCCTACCAGTTGTTTGGTTTTATGGGGGTTTTTTTGTTGTTCGTTTCTTTTTTTTTTTTTTTTAATTTCATAAAGTTGCTTGAAATCACATACTTGCACCATAGGCCTTGCATTATAAAATGGGTATTATTCCCTCATTTCACATCTCTCTCTCACTTCCTCTCCTTCTCTCTCCTCTGATATCCATTCCTGACTGTCCAGAGAAGCTGTGGATGCCCCATCCTTGGCTGGCTTTCAAGGCCAGTCTGGATGAGACTTTGAGCAACCTGGTCTAGTGGAAGGTGTCCCTGCCCATGGCAGGGGGGTTGGAACTGGATGATCTTTAAGGTCCCTTCCAACCCCAACCATTCTATGATTCTATGACTGAAAGGAGAAAGCCCTGTCAACATACAGCTGTATACTGAAACTTTTATTTTTCAAGGAAAAAATCAATGAAAAAACTTCAGCAGAAGACATTTGCTTCTGTTCTGTGGGGCTATTTTGGTAGCTGTAGATGGAATTAAAATTGCAGACCAAAAATATCTAGTGCTTCATTATGGTTTATTAACCTGACATAAACACAAATAAAGGCAGACAAGCTTTTCCACAGAAAAAATGTGATCTGAAGTGGAGAAGTTTCTAAAGGAGAATTTGCAGCTTTGGGGAGAAAACTTTAAACTTTTGTTCCCATTAACTATAATATCCCTTATGATTTTTAAGAATCAGATAGCAAAAGACTATCTGTGCTGAATTATCCTTCTTTTCTAATTAGGTTTGATTTTTAATAATGTTTTTCTCCCATGTTCTTTTATTCAAGGAATTATTTGGAGTTTCACAATTCTTGCAGCAAAATATTTGTCTTCAGAATATAAACCCACCAAAACAGAAGTGTAGTACTTGCTGTGACTCCAGCATCACGTAGGATGATGATAAGTTTTAAACGTCTCAAACCCAGAAACAATAATTTGTCATATTTAAAATCTACGTCTGACAATATATCCAGAGGTTTGCGGCACATCCTGATTTCCATCTTGCCACACCAGACTGTTTCTAGCACCAGCATCACCTCTTTAAAGCTGGGTATGTTTGTAACTGAACTGTAACCCTATTCCCAGTTTTCCACAGTAATACTAATTATTTTCAGGTACGTCAGGGACTAGGGGCACAAAGAACAGTTGCTTATTAAAAAACCAAGCCACTTCTAAATGAAAAGTGTAACTAATCACTTGCCCATGGTAATGAATATCCAATCAGGTACATTCATCACTTGTTACTTTACTGTATTTCCCTTTAAAGTGAAACACAATACTGCTCTTTAGAGACCTAAAGAGGAAGTTTCCATCAGCAGTTCAGTATAAACTATATACTTATTATGAATAAATACAGAACACTTCTGAAATTGTTCACAGCTTCAAACACACCTGCAACATAACTCCATTGACTGCAGGGAACCCAGTATACATTAAGGATTAATTTGGTCCTAGGAGTTTAAAGCTTGAAGGAAAATCTAAGGGAATCAAGGGAAATCAAGAATATTCAATGAATTCCTGATGCATATGTATTCTTTTATTGAATTGTTTCCTCCAGGGTTTATTGTGGATGCATAATTTTTTTGATAGAGAAAGGTGTTTAAGATTTTTTTTTAAAAAACAAAGAAAGAGCCGTACTATGAAGGATTATAAAATTATCATATATATTAATCTGCTGTTGAGACAGAGACTTCTGCCAGGTTTATAAGATGGTAAAGTAGTAGTTCTCCCTACACAATGAATTTGAAATATTTTAGGCTTCAGTGATTGAGTGCCTCAGCTGTAAGATATTCTGCCACATTCACATACATCTCACATGTCTCCTCTCAGGCTTGTATTCTTGAGGGATGTTATGAGATAACAACAACCCGTCAACAAGTCCTACTTGTGGCAGCCAAAAATCTGCTCCTGACAGTTGCCATGACCAACTAATCAATCTCAGATTAAGGTCAGACACTTTTTTACCAGCTACACCAGATACAATAACATCACACAGAAAACAACAGAGAAAAATCACCAAGCTGTGGTCCTTTCATAAAATTCCATTACAAAGAATTGTTTTGAATGTTGAGTTTCTGTTCCAAATAAATGTTCAGTTCTCCTGTACAGACACTTCAATACATAGGTATGGAAATAAAATAACAAAGAAAGCAAATATCTGACTCTTGAACCTGGCTTGCTGAACAGATTTAAAAATGCTAACTATTAAATATGTGTCCTTAAGACAGAGTATGCTCATCATCAATACTAAGAATGCTGCTAGCACTAGATGTTAATCTGTATAACAATGTTCATCATACCTAAGCTAGTAAGGTAAAGCATCCTGGGAAACATGACTAAGGGCTTGAAATAAAGGATTGGAGCCAGAACCAATAGATATGTTCCTCTAGGAAAGACAGACTGAAAACAGTAGCAAATTAAATATGGTGTACTTCTTGTATTTATATGAATTTCTAAATCACTTCTACAGTCTAGTTCAGTTATTTTTCAGTCTACCTTTTCTTTTGCCTAATTTTATCGAGCAGCTGTGTTTTTGCCTTAATGCTTATGCTCCTCAAATGTCAGTACAAGTATTTTAAACCGTTCACAACCCTAAGATAACCTAAAGTAACAATAAGGGCTGCTACCATGCCAAACTTGATGTGCCTGATTAACATAATTGAATTAAACAGGAACTCTTCATGCTGCAGAAATCCAACTAAGTCCATGTAGCATGTGTATTATCCTTACAGACAACAAGACAAAAATATGAGAGAAGGCTAATTCTGTTTAAGAGACATAGAATTTGGTGCCCACCCTGGAGAAACAATATGGATACCACTTTGCTGACAAAGCCATTTCCATTGCATACAAGAAACAGAAGGAATAGAAATAGCCCTCAGTTATACACAGAAAATTGTAGTATAATAATTACAAAACCATTATACCATGCAACTGTGTATTCCTCTATTGGATCAGTTCCTGAAACTTAAAGTTTTGCCACCTTTGCCTACCCTAATAATTTTCAGTCCTCTCTAGGAAGAACATAAATTCTAATGAAACACTTAGAAAAAACAATGAATAAATCATTGAGTTAATCCCCCTTGATAATGCATATGCAGAAAAAGTTAATTCTTAATTTTCATTCACACACACAAAATTTAATTTTCATTAAAACTGAAATACAGTTGTGAGGTATTTTTATTAAAATTGATGGCAATCAGTAAGTTTTAAAAACTTTTAATGCTACATATGCTATGCAAGGTATGAGTAGAACATCCCCATGGGACTGAGCTGTGATGCTAGTTTACTAGTCATTGTTAGAGATTAAGATTTATTTTCTCCATTATATAAAAAAGTGAGAAAGAAAAAAGAGCACTAACACAACAGCTCAGACCTCATTATAATGTTCTTTTTTCATGAAACCTACTGAATGTCACTGACAGTTATAAATATCCAGCAAAAAGTGTAAAACTAGAAAGGGAAAACCTTTCAAATGATCTAAAGAATACAGTAGAAGAAACAGTTCATTTAACTTTTCTTTATTGTATTCATGTTTAATAATAAACATTCTCATTTGACAGACACCAAATCCCCTCATCAAAAAAAAGAACTTAGACACGTATTTACACTGAAGCATATGAATACATCAGTGTCAAAAACAATCCTAGAATAAATCATAGAATCATAGAATACCACATTGGAAGGGATATCATGGATCATCTGGTCCAATTTTTCTTAGAAAAAGCACAGTCAAGAAACAGACATCAAAGGCATAGACACCTAAAAAAAGTGATTTTAACCTACTGAAAGCCAGGAGATATTTGCACTACTTTAATTACCTTTCAATATATCTGTCTACATGTGTTTGTTATTCCTACCTTGCATTGGGTGAGTAAGCCTGGTATACTGTTCCTAATGCATTTCTTCTTCACAGCGCACATGAATTGTCACAAATGTAAATATGATAGAATACTACAATTAATATTTGAACCTAAATGTCCTAATTTAATGAAACGAGACAGGGAGAACAGAGCATTTTTTTCATAATTTCTTATACTCTTTCCTTAAGCACCAGCTGCTGGTAGCATCTTGAGGCAGGATAGTGGGCTTGATGGACCTCTTGTCTGACAGAATATGGCAATTCTTATGTTCTTACAGCCTTATAAAAGTGTTCTGCTTTTTGCAATCAGCTAAACTTTAAAATGCAAAAGCAAGAATACGAGGAAGTTAAGTGAAGCATAGTTTACAATGGAAGGCAAGAAAAATGCAGATTGCATGTGCCCTATGCAACTGAAAGGGCTGTAGCAGCAATAAGAAAGCAGTGTCACTGTAACACACCATGAAGTGATGCACAGGAGGCTCCCTGACTCCAGGAAATTGTTGTGTCCTTTGGGGTACCCAACTGAAAAAGTGATGAGTGGCAGGCCTATAATATATTCCTCCTTCTGGATGTGACATTGTTTTCACAGAGTACAGTTTGAATGCTGTGAGATCCATTGTTCCTGGATTCCTTTCCTACATCTTCCTCTTTTACCTACCCAAACAGGCAGGAATGAAATGACCTCTTCCTGCTCACTGTTATATTGAAGTGCCTCCCTTTTCCTTTGTGCCGGCTGCACTTAAAGTTTCACCCTATTGCAACGCCTGTGTAGGATGACACCTCTTGGCATGATGCTACTGGAGAAGTGATATTTCAGAACATGCTATTCAATTTCTTGTGGCAGTATTTTTGGAGACAGAAAGTAAAATCCTTATATGAAGAAATGTACTTTCTTGTCAGTTTAACATATTTCCCACAATGATTCATTTTAAATTTACAAAGAATTGAGATTAATAAAATCAGGTTTTAAAAACACAAGTAATGAAAAACATGCAGAAAAATAATAGATGAAAATTTATGTAAACCCCTGTAACTCAATTAAAATAAACAGAACTCCACAAAAAAATCAGTTTTACCAATATTATACAGGGACCAAGTCTAAGCTGAATTTCAGTACATTTGGATGCAGGCTATTTGTACATACAAAGAAAGGCTAATACTAGAGAAAATTTAAACCTAAACTAAAAAGGATTAAAGTGTTGAAAAAGCCCTCAAAATCTTCTCTGATTCTGTCGTACCTATGTTTTACCAAAATGTTCAGTACTAATTGATTTCAGGATGGGGAAAACCAACTCTGCCTGCTTTGAACTTTGCTTAACCACCAGGATATTGTCTGTTCTGGAGGTGGTTCCCTAAGCAGAAGCCTATAGATATGCTGAAGCAGCAAGACATTGCTTTGAACTCTGCTGTGACTTAAGCATCTGAAGGAGCACAGCTCCACTTTCTAGCTAAAGATATGTCAGATCTAGTCGAAAATCAAGTATAAAATCTAAGAATTTACGAGACTAAACAAAATATAAACATCTCAATTCTACTTCATTCTTACGTAAAGATTTTTATTTCAGGGTAATATGGTCAAGATGACAGAGCTGGCTCGTGGCAGTTAGGAACTAACTCCAGATTCATGATTTCCACTCTATTAACTCCCCACTGAAACACATCACATCATCTTCAGAAAAGGAATCATATCAGGGGGAATCAGATCTTCCAGAGGCAGGACTTTCTGGCACCTCAGCAAAATGCTCCACACCTCACACTTTGAGGAGCAGATCAGCATACAGAAACATAAATTGAATATGAAATACATGCCAGCTCATTCTTTCCTACCCATGAAGGTGTCCTAATAAATTACTCATATTTGAAATGAGGATTTAATGAAATGAAGTATGAAATATAAACAGAGATGTATTCAGATTCCCGTCTGTGGCAAATTGAATCCTTACTGCTTTATTCCATAATGGCCATAAATATACTTTCAAGAATCTTTGGAAACATATTTTAAATTATTCCCTTAAGCCTACTCAGATCTGCCATATGACAAATGTGGGAGGTTGAGTGAGAGTAACTTATATGCCAAGGAGCAGGGGAAAAAAAAAGAAAGAAAAGAATGACAAGGGACAGATTTAATAATAGGAAAGATGGTGTTAGTTAACTTACACATTCCTATGGTTTCTTTTCTTTAAGTATGTATAGTAGCCCATTTTTTACTTCCTTACACCCTGGCTAAACCGGCATTCATTACCCGAATGAAAGAAGCCTACTGGTTATAATTTGTATTGTCTTTTGTATCTTTTCTGGTTACTTTAGCTCTTTAAATGACAGTTACAGAATCAATCAAGGCAGTTCACCTTAAAAATCACAGTATTTTTAAGAGTTTGTCATCGCATTTTCGCAACTGCATAAATTGAATAAATTTAGTGTAAAACATCATTATCTAGGTTAATTTTTCTACCTATATCATACAAGTTCTGTATCCCTCTGTTATCTTAAATTTGCATAGAACAATAAAATATGTCTATGATTAATATAATTTTTAAAAAGTGTGCTTGTCTTCACTGAATACTTGTATTTACAAAATTATTCCCCATTAAAATGAAATACAGCTTTTCATAATCTGTCACAGTTCATCAAGAACAACCTTAATTCTTATAGAACAGCCAGAATTCTTTAAAACAAGTAGCAAACCATTGACTGAGGAATTGTACTTGAAAGTTTATATTAGCACAGCTAGATTGGTTCCAACACATCTGTCTCAAAACACCAGAGCTGCCCATCAGGATATTTACGGTCTAAGAAAAGATCGGACCTTCTGAAAACTAATACACCAGGGGTATATATCACATGCAGGTAATAAGCCAGCATGACAGTAGTAAACAACAGGACATCTGAGAGACGTTAGTTTAGTAAGCTTAGATTCCAACTTCATTGACTGCTGTCCAACGGGGATAACATACAGACCTTTTCATACCACTGAGCATTAATTAGCTGCTACCAGTCTTCTTTGTGCTATCAGTTATAAATATTAATATCATTGTATGTTTTATTCATTTTTCTAAGTGGGAACTTTAAGATTCTTCCCATTCTGCATGGTGATATGTCACATGTAAATGTGCTAAATGAAGAAAAAAGTCAAGGTAAATGATTTCTACATTTATCACAAAGGTAAGAGGAGCCATGTGTGATTGTCAATGACCTCCTAAGTGCTCTCTATCTTCTGAGAGATAAGATTCCTGTTGTTTAAACGTTATGCTCTCTTTACATCCTTCTGCTCATCACATAAAGACCGGGTTACCTTTTTGATTCTCAATGCAATTGCTCTCCAGTCCTGATTTTCCCAATGATGCCTAGATTCTATGTGGTCCTCTTTACTTCAGGGACACAGATTGCGTACAGAGTGTATCTGCCTTTACTGTGAGACAATCACACAGTGGCCTCTCTTACAATTTAAAATCAAGAACCAAGCAAATTCTATTCTCTCACTGTTCTTTATTATAGTAATTCCTACTCACAAAAATTTCATTTATGTCTGACATCTGCTTTGCACTCCTAGGGTTGAATTCTTCTGATCAGCATCAGGGATCAAGAGGGTAATCAGCTCTACTTAGTCTACTTACCAATGGCTCCCTACAAGGACAATGTTGTCAAAAAACTTTCTTTGGGTGAGACGAGTCATCCACTCCAGAGGCTATTCTCTTCAACGATAGTTAAAAAAGTTTCAAGTAATAAGCTGAGCTTTAAACATATAATTCTTAGATGCTTAAGATGAAAGAAATGGATTCCGTTCTAGTTGTCTGAACAAACATTTCCTTAAAAGAAAGTGGCCCTGAAGAACTGAGATTTAATATCTACTTCAGCTGTGCTCATGAGTCACAGGTGCCCTTGAGCAAATCAATCCCTCTTATTTTAGCTCATATTTTCTGCTGAAGATAAATCTGTTTGAAGATTTAGGCTTAACTCAGCACAGAAATCTGCAGCTCCCTCTATAGGAGAATTTAACTGCAGAAGAACAAGAATTCAAAATTAAAAAAAAAGGAGGGACATGTCTCCACAGGTAGCAAGAAGAACACTCAGTGATAGAAAAGCACATATTTTCTTGTAGAAAAGGCCTCTAGCTGTCAGAATAGACACCTGCTTGTAAGCATCTAGTATAGGGGTATCAAGCAGTAGACAGGTAGCTATGGACCCCAGTAAGGTGGGCTGGAAGCGAAATTCAGAAGGCATAAGGCCAGGTCATGAAGGAGAGTAGTTTGGTGTTTTAATACACTAAGGGTCTAACCAAAAGTCAAAAGCCAGACCAAGGTGTGAAATTTGAAGAGTCATTCCTACAATGTATTCCCAAATCAAATAGCAACAAACAAAACCAGGAAAGCACTACACTGAGCAACCAGAAATGAAACACAGAAGGGAATCTGCAGCCAACTACATGTGATCTCAGATGCATTGCTTGGAAAAGAAACTCTCACTAAGAAATTTGAAGTTATTTTTGGCTAGGTTTAGCTGAACACCTGTGTTGAAAGGAAACCCGGTACAACCAAGATGCTAGATGTAGATTTTGACTACAACTACTTTATTCTATGATGTTGACCAGCAAGGCCATGATCCTATTACAATAAGTACTCCTGAACTAGTTAGTGGATGCTCTCTCGCTAGTCTGAAAACACCATCCATGGTTCCAAGATGAACTACACTCCTAAAAGGAAGGGTAGCCAATGCCTTATTTTGGATGTGTTTAGATAAGGCAACTAAACAAGACGATGAAGAATGTTAAGAATCACTTTTCTTGAAGATTCTCCAAGCTAGACACTTTATTATTCTGTGATAAGAACGTTTTTCAGAATGTCTTAACTCAGTGGAAATTCTCTGAGATGTGTTTTCTGCCCCTCTACTCTGCTCTGGTGAGACCCTACCTGGAGTGCTGCGTCCAGCTGTGGAGCCCTCAATATCAGAAGGATATTGACCACTTGGAGCGAGTCCAGAGGAGGGCCACGAAGATGATCAGAGGGCTGGAGCACCTCTCCTATGACGAAAGGCTGCGAGAACTGGGCTTGTTCAGCCTGGAGAAGAGGAGGCTCCGAGGAGACCTCATTGCAGCTTTCCAGTATCTCAAGGGGGCCTACAAGGGTACTGGGAGAGGACTTTTTACAAGAGCCTGTAGTGATAGGACAAGGGGTAATGGGTATAAAGTGAAATCAGGGAGGTTTAGATTAGATGTCAGGAAGAAATTCTTCAGAGAGAGGGTGGTGAGGCACTGGGACAGGTTGCCCAGAGAAGCTGTGGATGCCCCATCCCTGGAAGTGTTCAAGGCCAGGCTGGATGTGGCTCTGAGCAACCTGGTCTAGTGCAAGGTGTCCCTGCCCACGGCAGGGGGGTTGGAACTAGATGATCTTTAAGGTCCCTTCCAACCCTAACCATTCTATGATTCTATGATTCTAGCAACAGATAAAACATTTCACATGACTTAAACTACAGGAAAAAAACCCCAGAAAAGATGGTTGTACTTCAGTTAATTATCTAATGGAAAATACAGATTTCAACTTTTAAATCTCATAAACCATAAACAAAAGAAGGGGAAATTACTACAGCAAATAATTTTTTAAGATTCTGTGTGCTGAAATAGAGAAAGAAAGGTAGGGAGAACTGTGAGCAGCTGCTCATGATATCACATTCAGACAACAGTGTAATTCTCCTACTCATACGCTGACTAAACTTGCAGAAGTAAACGGCATTACTCACATAATTACTCACCTCTGTATGACTAAGACTATGCAAATCTATCCTAGACAATGAAGAGCAATGGTATAACTCTACTTGTGCTTAACACTTTTTTGGTGAAATTTCATCCCTTTTTCCTAGGGAAATCTTGCCCCTTACCAAAACAACCCTATAATCTGGTGCCCATCAAAATTTTAAATCACATAAATTAAGACACCAGGAAGACCCACTCAGGCTGGCACCTTCCTCATGCCATCCCACAGCCTTCTCCTCACATCTCTCAGCCTTCCTGAGCTCTTTGCTGCTACAAAGGGACATTCTTATGCTTACCATGTCTGTATTTAACTGCGAACACTCAATCCCCAGCCAGGGAGTATTGGTAATGTCAAGGAGTCAAGGGACTGCTGAGCTGGATTCAAGGAAGAGAGAAAAATATCAGTTTGTTACAGACCCAGAACAATTCTCAGCCCCAATTTTCAATGAAAACAGTAGCAACCACCCAAATGGTTTCCCATCCTGAGATATGTGTAGATACAAAAAACCCAACTGCATTCCTGAAGCCTTCAGCATTAAAGACTGAAGCAAAGTCCTCGGGCTCATATTAGGGTCTATGGAAATAAGACAGATTTTCCAAATATCTTATTTTAGGTAATATTTGACAGGATCAACTAGAAACATGGCAGCATTACTGCACAGAGATGGGTACACTTGTGACATGCACAGCTAAACTCAAAGAATAAGAAGCAGTTTATGCTGCCTTTGTTTGCTAGGTTCCCTGTGAGGCAAAAATTGGCAAGAAGAAGACACACTGCTCTGATCATTTTAATTAAAGCTTGTAATGCATCAGTGAATACCTAAAACTAAACATCGTGCTCAGCTGTTCTCCCACTACTCTTCCCCCCCAAAAAACACAGCATATGGAATGGAGAGAACTTAAGACCTAACCATAAACCTCTGTCAGTTAAAATGCTGATTTCAGCTTTTTTTAATGAGCCAGAGCATATACAAAATCCCCTCTGTCAGGTGTTATTGGCAACAGAAAATGTTAGGTTCAATCTGCCTGGGAGTCTCTTCAAACATAAAAGATGGCAGGAGAACTTTCCCAGAGATAAGCTCTTTATTCCTATCTCGTGGCAACTGACATAGAATTTCCATGAATAAATGGTTAATCAAATTTGTATACCCAAATTCTTGTTTGGCAAATATTTTATAAAGATTAGATATATCTACATATAATAGAAAATGTTGCCATAATCACAAGCAGTTTTGGTTACAGCCATGAGAGGTGCCAGAATCTCAGAATTTATGAGAACATGCTCAGGAGTATTTATCTTCTTCCCTTTTCCTACATTCCTTGTTAACTCCATGTTTCTCATGCCCCCTAAACTCTAATGCGTACTACTCATTCCCTAATGCCAATATCTGTCTGCTTGCCAAACCAAAAATGCACATTTCATCCATTCCTTGGGTGTTGCAGCCACCAGGCTACTGTGGGCTACCTCAGCTTCAGTGTATGAGCATGCAAAAGTCAGCTCCTTCTGTCTATTTGTATTTTCTACAAATAGAGAGAAGAGAGCAGAGAGAGGGGAGCAGAGACTGGCCTGCAGCCCATAGACGACCCCACAGTGGGGCAGGGGGATGTGCCCCAAAGGAGGCTATGACCCCATGGGAAGCACATGCTGGAGCAGGCTCCTGGCAGGACCCGTGGCCCCGCAGGGGACCAAGGCTGGAGCAGGCTGCTCCCGAAGGACTGCACCCTGTGGGAGGGACCCATGCTGGAGCAGTTTATGAAGAACTGCAGCCCGTGGGAAGGAATCATGATGGAGAAGTGTCTGGAGGACTGTCTCCCGTGGGAGGGACCCTATGTGGGATAAACTGAATGCAACCCCCACTCCCCATCCCCCTGTGCTGCTGCTGGAGGGGAGGAGGTGGAGAAAATCAGGAGTAAAGTTAAGCCTGAGAAGAGGGGTGGTGTGGTGTATGAGCCAAAACATACAATGTTTAGGGGATTAGAACTGGTGTTTACATATAAAGATTGCAACAAACCTTCAGCAAATCTTGTATGAGAATATTGCATTGAAAAAGCTAATGTGATTATGGTCCACATTTATATATGTGGCTTAAGAGCAAATATCCAAAGAAGAAAAAACATTACCTAACAGTCATCTTGCTGCTCTGATTTATATCCATGTGACATATTTACTCCTTTGATAATTTTTTTGTGAACATCAGTACATTCACATGAAATGTAAAGTACTAAGAGAGCATGCAAATAAAAGTTCAAACAGTGCAAGTGAACTTAGTTATATCCAATAATTAATAAAAACCTTTAAAATTGAGCACTATCCATAAGCTAGGAAAATAAGGAGCCCCATGTTTTTGTTAAGAAAATTAGCACTCATAGAATGAATTCATATCCAATTCATCATATAACTATGAGCTACAGCCCTGGAGCAAAGTCAGTGGGAGCTTTTCAAGAATTTAAGCTTTACAAGGAATGTTAATGGAATATACATCGTATCAGTTTGGGTTTTTTAAGGCTAAGACAAGCATCCATGAAGATATCTTGTTGATGTTGCCTTGGAAGAGAGGCAAGATAAAGCCAGTTCCTGAGTCTTTTGACCTCTGGTTGCGATCTTGTCGGAAGAACTCAAGAGGCAGATGATAATCAGTGTCATCTTTTTTCGGCATCCTGAGATTTCCCAGCACTATGCCTATGATCGTTTCTCCAAAACTATTATTTAAACATAATGTGATATAGATGTATATATAGAAGAGTGGTTGTAAAACAAATGCAGACACTGGTTTTAGTTGTTTACAACCATTAAGTATTCATTCTAAATAATAATAGCTAACCATTAAGTATTCATTCTAAAATTTTTCATTCTTTGAGTCTACCAGAATAAGTTTTGAAGCAAAGTTTCTACAAGAAACATCCCAAGCTTTCTGCAGATGAGAAAATATGTTGGTTTTGTTCAGACCAAGAAACAAGCAAATCTTTGAGAGTTCAAGTAACCTCTACCATCTGGGAAAAAAAGAAAACACTTGACAGAGAATTTCTCCTTGCTTCAGAAATGTTTAGCATCCTGTGAGATTTTCCCTAAATAGGAGTATCTGAAGATCTTTTCCCATGGAGTTTTGCAGAACACCGTATCCACACTGAACATATTCCATCCCAGGAGAGTCAGAAATTCCTCAGACAGTCAGGAACTGTTCCTCCCCACCACTGCTCCCCAGCCCCACCAAGGAATAATCTGATACTTACTGCAGGAAATGAGAGAAAGGAGGTTGCCCAGAGATTACAACAGTCCCAAAGGGGCTATATATCACAATTCATATGCAAAAGGAGAGAGAGAAGGTTGCACAGCTAATGTTAATGTCAGTATTTGACTACATAACCATACCATTCTGTTAATTGTATGTAATTTCATGTAAATCAGAAATACAAAGAACATCTAATTCTCTCTTTTTCAGCTCATGCTCTTCCTATTACATATTTGCGATTGTTTCAGTCTTATTTTAAAGGAATGAATCTTCAGCTACTTCTCCTAGGAAACATTGTCATAAACCAAGAAACCTTGTTTTACGTAGGGTGGTGGGGTTTTTTTTGGTTTTTTTTTTGTTTGTTTGTTTGTTTGTTTGTTTTTTGCCTCACTGTGAATATTCTTTTTTTTCTTTCTTTTCTGTCCCTATGAATGCAGATCTGGTCGAATTCTGCTCGTTTCCCTTTGCAGAGCTCCTGAATCAGAGTAGACAGAGAGCCTCTGTTGGGGTGGGCACAATATAAAATCAAAAGCAATGAGCTCTCTGTGATGAACACCTTGGGACAACGTTTCGTGGGAGTTTCTATTTGTGGGGACAAAGCAGGGGAGAACTGCATCACTGATCTCTGTATAAAGTCACTGCTTGTGCATCCTTCCAGTGTGGGTGGACCACAGCAGCCCATTAGCTGCTCGATGTAGTACAGATTAGAGTCTGATAGCCACCAAATACAACAGCTGTCAAGCCTAATGCATCCAGCAAACTGCTGGTAGAAAACAGACACCTTGCACAGTGGATTACCCAACCCATCTTAGTGCATCTTTCTGGTGTTCCAAATAATGATTTAGGGTCTTTCATGCCTGATCATTTTATTAAATTCTGGGTTTCAAGTTTGACCAGACCTTCCTGTGTTTCACTAGGTCTTATTTATGTTTTCTTCCAAGGCAGAAATGTATTGTAAGGCTGGTTTATTTGCAAGGCAATGTTTAACAAAACAGTATGAGATGTATCTGATTAAAATCCCAGCCAACAATAAAGTGATTATCTTTCAGCACAGTGTGTGGTGCCATATGGTGACTGAGCAAGTGGGAAGAACTGATGCTTAATATGCAGCTCCAGTGATTTACGGTTACTGACTTCCTGTAGAAAATGACTTCTTCTTTCATAAAAACCTAATTAGTTTAAAAAGTACATGCTTGCAGAGAAAATTTATATTGATAAAGTTGCCAGTGCAGTATCCAAATGCATTAATGATCTATAAAAAGCTCAAGTGGCAGGTGTATTTTGAACCACATGTCTCGATCTGTCCTGCTGACCCTGATCGGGGGGGAAATAGAGTATCTGGAAATAGGCATAAGCAGATGATTTTACTTTCTATTGTTTATTATATTTATAGACTGTGTACAGTTGTACCGAATCACATAATACATCTATAAGCAGACTAAGCAACAATAATTCTTTTGGATATTTTTCTTCTGCCCATAAATCTGAAGACTTTGTAAGAAAAACCCTGGTCTATTCTTTTCTAAATTCAGGGGATTCTATTACCCCACAACAGTAAAAATTACAAGGTAACAACCTGAAAAACCAAAACAGAACCAAAGCAGAAATTGTATCATTATCAGGAAATTTTCATACAAAATGTTTCAATGACTTCATAGAATCCAGAGCATGTTTATCCTTATTAAATTCATCCAAACCCATTCTCACTACTGTGGTATAAATCCAGTGCTACTGAATTCTGTGTTAATTGGGATAACAATGGAAGTCAAGCACCTTAAGGACCACAGCTATAGCCTATTAAAACCACTAGGAATATTTACATACAAATTTCTTGCTCCATAAATTACAGACATGTCTTGTGCATAATATCTTAGATGATTTCTAATATGTAGAAACTTGTCATACAGGATATCAAAGTAGGTGTTTCCATTATTCCTGTATTGTCTGTTCTGTCCTTTCATCTACTCTATATGTGTTTAATCTCTTCTTATCTCTTGAATGTAGTATTATATAAGTGAATTTCTTTCAGTTATTCAGTCTCATATTAAAAAACAACTGAATCCCACAGAGGCTTGTAATGGCTCAAAATATGTTCTTCATTTCCATCTGAAGCTGACAAGAACAACAGTCTTATCTCCATCCTTGCAATTCTCTATAGTTTAATTTCTCATTTCTCACAGTTATTATTATTTAATAGTATATATAAATTATACAAATTATAATATTCAAATTCTTTCCCCCCCCTATCTTAATTTAGAGGATCACCACCTTGACAGAATAAACCTGTTTGTCCACTCTTCCCTTGTCCTTGTTCTTACCATTTTTCTCAGGAAAAAAGAATCACCCTTTTCCACACAATTACCTACTCTAATTCTTCCCCATATCTTGTGCATATTTGGGCTTGGTGACCCTAAGTGGTGACTCTGTTTTCTGTATTTAACTGAAAATTCTGTTGTGGGGTGGAGGTAAAGCATCATGAAAGTAACAGATAAATGTTCAGTATTGCTTTAATATTAGTGTTGAACAGTGTTAAACAGAGGCAGCTTTGAAAATAGAAGTTGGATTGAATTTTTCATTCGAATTCAATTAAAATTTAAAGCCAGTAGTCAGTAGAATGAAGATTGACTAACTCAGATTAACAACGACTAACTGATGAAGACTAATTGCTCATTCAACAACCCAGTAACCTATACAGCTTGAGGGACTGTAACAGAGGGATTTTTTTGTTAGCTAAAAATACAAGATCTCATGGTTTGTCTCTTCTGCATATATGCAAATCTTTAAGAAAGAACATGCTTTAGCAAGATATCATAAATAATATGCATCTGTTTCTTCTGAAATTCAATGCTAAAGTAGCAGTAAAACATAGAGTTTAATATGAAAAATATAATTTGCTATCTATCTTTAAGAGTAAATTGCAAATATTCACACACATGTTGAGTAGAATATGAGACAGTTTAGTTATCTGAATTTAGTCTTAGTCCTTACAAAAGAACATAAAAGAAAATTATTATCTCCTAACTCTACCTCAAAGGTACTATAGGAATATGAGTAATCTTGTGAAAGTAACATTATCATGAACAAGCCCGTAAGAACTTTATAAATTTGAGGAAGTTTATAGAAAATAGAGGGGAGATTTCAAATTTTTATTTGTTTATTTCCTGAGGTGTTAAAAAAATGAGAAAATCATAAAGTTGACAATGGCATGTCAGATTACAGGACATTAATATGCAGTAAACGTGAACATGTTCAACATCTTTGTTGGCGACATGACGCTTTGTTTGCTGATGACACCAAGATGTGTGGTCAACACGCTGGAGGAAGAGATGCCATCCAGAGGAACTTTGTAAGGCTTGAGACGTGGGCCACTGACACCCTCATGGAGTTCAAACAGACCAAGTGCAAGTCCTGCATCTGGCTTGGGACAACTACTGGTATTGATACAGGCTGTGGGATGAAGGGGTTTTGAGCAGCCCTGAGGAGAAGAGGTTCTGGGTGTTGGTTGATTATAAGTTCACCATGACTCCGCAATGTGTGCTTGCAGCCCAGAAAGCCAACCATATCCTGGGCTGCGTCAAAAAAGTGTTAGCAGCAAGCAGGACAAGGAAGGTGATTCTCCCTCTCTGCTCTGCTCTGGTGAGACCCCACCTGGAGTACTGCTTCTAGCTCTGGGATCCCCAACATACAAAGGACATGGACCTCCTGGAGTGAGTCCAGAGGGGAGCTACAAAGATGACCAGAGGGCTGGAACACCTCTCCTATAATGCCAGGCCTAGAGAGTTGGAGTTGTTCAGCCTGGAGAAGAGAAGGCTGCATGGACACCTTATAGCACCTTCCAGTACCTGAAGGGGGACTACAAAAAACCTGGAGGGGGACTTTTTACAAGCGTCTGTAGTGACAGGACAAAGAGCTTTAAACTGAAAGAGGGTAGAATTAGATTAGATTAGATATAAGGAAGAAATTTTTCACAGAGAGAGTGGTGAGGCACTGGAACAGGTTGTGCAAAGCAGTTGTGGATGCACCATCCCTGGAAGGGTTCAAGGCCAGGTTATACAGGGCTTTAAGCACACTGGTGTAGTGCAAGATGTCCTTGCTCACCGCAGGGTGGTTGGAACTAGATGATCTTTAAGGTCCTTTCCAACCCAAACCATTCGATGGTTCTATGAAATTTAAAGTTTAGATGAAAGTATGTTCTTTCCTCCTCTGGAATATTTTCTTCCCTGGCAAATTTTGTGGAATTAGTGAAAGAGCCAATGAAGAGAGACATAGAGCAAATACTGAAAGAGAACAGTAAAGTCCCAGAGTAATTTAGATTGCGAGAAATATCTGGAAAACATCTAGTCCAAGGGCTTGCTAAAAGCACGGCTTACTTCAAAGTTAGATGAAATTGCTCAGAGTCTTTGTCCAGTTGAGTTTTGAATGTCTCCAAGCATGGAGATCTTGACTCTTGCCTGGGAAACCAGTCTTAAATTTTGTACACTCTTATATGAAATCTAACCTTATGGCCGTAGAATTTAAAATATCTGTACTGATTATGAAAATCAAATATGTTGAATGAGAGGATTAATTTTGTTATTAATACTTTTGTATTATTAACACAAATATGTATAAAATGAAACAGCCTAATGCACTAGTAACACAGGAAAGTTGAACTCATTTGATGGTTTCTTGTGAATTCCAATCTTCATTTTCTCTGAACATCTTCAGGTAAATAGTACATCAGGCAGTCCAGAGATGCTATCCTAAGCCTGCCTATTCTGTGTGAATACATCATGCCCTCACAAACTTGTAGATGGAAAAGAAAAAGACAGAGAATTGAGCTCACTTATCCACTCTCAAATCCAAGTTTAAACTCACAATGTAGATATTTGAACTTCAGTTAAATGTCTAAAGTTGACTGAGTACTTAAGTGATTTGTTAAATTAATATGAGGAAGAAGAGTACGTTACATCTTCTCATATATTGAATGTTTCCTGAGAATGGATCCACACCCATGCTGGAACCAGAGCCAATGCAAAGGACTCTTACACATCACAGCCCTTTCTTACATGACGTTTTTCTGTCTGAAGGTGTTTTACTGATCTGAATATAGAAATTATAACATCTATTTGTTTCTGAGGCTGGGAAAAGGCCTATCATGAATGGCTGCATTACATGAATTGCTTTCAACTGCCTGTTGTTGTGTTTCAGTGTTCACAGAATGTGAACACTGTGAACACTGAATGTGCTATGGCACATTAGCTTAGATTAAAATTGGTTTTGTACGTACAGGTGCACATATAAAAAACATAAAGGGTGGCATGAGGTTACATAGCGATAAAAACAGCACACTTCATCTAAGCCTTGAAATGTAAAGCCACAATTTAACAGAAAAAATACAAAGCAGTGTGAAATGGGAAGTAAGGTTCCTTTATTCAACTCTATTTTATATGACACTTTTACATAGACATATTTAAATTTCTTAAGCTATATCTGAACCAAGTGACTCCTACTAAACCAAATTTTCATAATAGGATCTTTAATGAGTATAACTATTTTACTCTTTACTTTTATCCCAGATCTCAGAGCTCATGTTATTAAGAGAATTATTTAAAATTATATTTTATTATATTTGAAAAGAGGTGATGTGATATTCAAGTATGTAAATTATGGTAAGAACTTGAAAATAATTCTGACTGGTAGACTTGCAGAAAATCAGAAATTATAATATAAAATCAGCAGTTGCTTGTCCTTCACAAAGATGAAAATGCAAAATAGACAGTCTCATTTCAGCACTGCTCAATAATAAATCAACAGACCAGACATGACTCAGAGTCTGTTCATAAATTAGTTGTTTTACATGGAACAAGGAATCACAAAGAAAGGCAAGGCAGAGAAGAAAAAAGGGGACAAGAAGCAAAACTGTGACTCGTGGCTTTCTGCTCTATCACTTGTAGACAATTACATCAAATATTAAATAGTACAATTAGTGGCAAAAAAGTGTTAAACAAACATGTTATAATGGACTAAGTTATGAAAATCAATAGTAGATCAGCTATAAATTGATGTAAGATTGTTGCTGATGTAACTTTGTTTCATAAGATGTAACACTGGCCCCTATTACACTCACCACTGCCAACTCTATTACTATTGATTGCAATAACAGCAAAAAAATCCAAGCCAGATTGATCCTACCTTAACATTAAGAATTTACATGGGTCAAAGTTACTTGACATAGAAAACCCACATTACACCTATAGTCAACATGCCAAGGTTTGTCTGTTTACCACCAAGGAAACTGGTGTTTGATTTACAGATCTCAATCAGGGGGTTATATTACACAGGACAAATCCAGACCTGTTGTACTGAAATTTCAGTTGACTGTGATGTTGGATAGTGGTTGGCACTGTCCTGCCCTCTGCCCGCTTCTGTGGGAAATAGCCTTAAATCCTTGACTAAGTCAGAATTTTCCTGATCCATTTTCAGCAGCTTAAGATAATGAGGAAACAACCTTCCATCTTCAATGGAAAACTTGTTTCTGAAGTTAAATGTAGTCCTTTTTGAGTTAAAAATATTATTTCAGTGTTTCCAAGTGACTGTAAACACAGAAAACAGAATAGCAGAATTCTGACCTGATTAGTTTCATAGTATATCTGTTCTTAAGGATTTTTAGTATTTTTTTTTTATTAATATATTAGAAGTGGTGTCGTACTTAGTATAGGTCCTACACTATATTTTCAGATAAACTGAACCATATTTTAGTGGTTACATATGAAATCACATAGTTCAGTTAACCATACAGATCTAAAGTGGCTCAGTTAAACTCATAGATGTGGCAGATACAAGCTTTTATAGAAAAATAAAAAAGAAACCTATTGAGGTCTTTTCTATGTATGAACACAAGGTCTAATCTCTTATACATCCAGAGCGCTTCTACCTAATAAATGCTGATCTGCCTAAGAAATTCAGTTGATGAAACTGAGAGAAAAATCTGTTATATCATCATGCATAATGCAAGCCTGCGAACAAAAGTAAGCAGCAATTAATACTGTGATTTCTGTGGTGGTTTGCATTCAGCAGTTGCTAGTTTAGTAGCAAGGTAACTCTTCCCGCTATCATTGAAGCCTATTTAGTTGTATGGTATTTTGCAGCCAAAGATGTGGATGAGTTCCGAGCTAAACAGCTATTTAAATTTAACAGTCTTAAGAAACTTGCCTGACTCTTAAACACATTCATAGTGTCACACTAGGGAAAACTATGAAGAGGACTAGGTGAGGAACCAATACTATAGAATCATAACTGGTAATCAGTTTTTTAAATGTGTCAAGCTGAAGGAATAGGAGAGTTTGGGAGCATTTGAGGCAGCATCAACATTGCTGTTAAGAAATATACATGTCCTGACTTTGCGTTCCCACCTTGTCATTAAAAAATGGTGACAAATGAAGTGTTAAAAATGTAATGAGAGAGAAAGAGATGAAAGTGAAAAAAGGGTGTTTGAAGTGTAATGGGCTCAATTAAAGATTCAAAAGTAGGAGAGCAGCAACATAAATGAAATAACACAAGTTTGTTTTAGGAATTATGATATTAACTGCTTTGTTAAGCCTCTGAGCATGCCCTGGATAAATAATTTCTTTTAAATTTAGATTTAATTGGAAACGCATTAAATGGTTATGTAGCAGGATCTGTCACGTGAAGTGTTTCATTTAACATTGCATTTCTCAATCCGGTGGGAGCATGAGGAACTTGTCAGTCAGCACAGACCTGCATCTAGCACTGATGACCAGTGACACTATGCCAACAGAGTCTGATGGCCACTTGGGAGAAATTTAAAAAAAAAAAAAATTCAGCTCCACAGTACCTCTTAGCATATGTTCAAGAGGTTTTATTTTCAATATGGGTTCTATTGGGCATGTCATAGTTATAGAGAGAGGGTGGCATATTCCTGTATATTTGTTTTGGATACCAATATACTTCTGTGAACCAGTGAAATTCATTCTGCTAGGTTGATTCAAAGGTATACAAAATTTTGATAAACAAAATTTATGAGTAGAAGCAACATTTTTATTTTTCTACAGGACACTTAATGTCTCCTGCCAGAAATGTGAAAGGGTCTGCATACATGAACAATATAAGTTGACCTCATGATGTGTCAACAGTAACTCACAAATAGCCCACAGGCATCAACAATGACATGTGGAGTAGGGTCAGAAGATAGACTGTCCATCAGTCCACTCCTTAAATTTTCTTAAAGGACAAATGAGGATCAGGAGGCACTCAGGAGAAAATGCTACTTTTCCAATTTTTCCTATCACAGCCTGCTTTCTCTAGATTTTCCTCCAGAAATCAGACTTCATAATTTGCCCATACCCATGGTTAATAACAACTGGTTTCCTCTGTTATCCCTCTACCATCTATGGATCATTTTCCACTATAATTGAAATGTAACTTCATTACAAAGAACAACAACCAATTGGCCAAACAAGAAAAATGAGGAAGGTGCATTGAAATTATATATTTTGGCAAAATAGTGGTAATAAAAAGACATCAGCTGTTCCTAGAAGCAAATGTTACTTTTGCTGAGTGCTTGAGTAATTGGCTTTCAGTTGCATCTGTGGGGGGTTGCCAGAACTTCTGGTTCTGGGTGGTTAGCATGACGAGTTCATGGAAGTTCAGACAAATGAGCAGCCAGTACTATCATAGCTGAATGAAAGAAATACCTAGCTCCTGTGCCTGCAGTTGTTCAGCTGAAGAGGGAACTGCATGGATGTAATGGAACATCGTAGTGTCTGGATTTGGGAACCTGTCAACATGCTGAGTATCCTGGTGCTAACACAACTGACAATGGTCAGTCTGCTTGGTTGCATCACCAGAGAGGAGCGCGAGTGCTGGGAAACCAAGCACAAGTCTGTAACTGGCAGCAAATAGCTGGAAATTATTACAGAAACCAGCTCAGGCAGCTACTTGAGATAGGGGAGCCTTAGATCAAAATTGAAGGTCTTTTATCTTACGTCTCTGCATTACCCTTGTCCCAGAAGAATTTTCCTTCTGGGGATCAGAATATAAAGAAATAGGATGACACTTGTCAATATAGAACAGGTATGAACAAACCTAAATACTATTATGATTTTTTTTTTTATGTTGTAAAGAAGATATAGCACAAACCATTAGTTTAATTAATTGTTAATAGTAACTTCTAGTATTAGCTTATCAATTACTATAAAAAGAATACAAGGCATTAGACCTTTTGAAAAGTGAAACATGTTTGGTTTTTTTCATTTAATATATTTACTTTAAGATTTCATGTTGCTGTTTTCTGTATTAGTATGATAGTTCCTAGTACCTTAATTTCCTGGTCCACTGAAATAAATTGTTTACATACCTGACATAGACTTTTATACTTACAATTAAAAATTATTTCTCTCATCCAGATCACTTCTTTAAATTGAGGGGAGCTGACCCAATGGCAGTGTTGAAGTTTTCATACATTATTTTGCTCTCTTTTTTATTTTTTTAGTTGTCAAAATTAAAATGAGTTATCAACCTACAACTTTAAGACCCATCAAGGCTGTCAATTTGAATGCTAGGGTTACTCTTTTGTGTATTTTCCAGGTGGATTTCAGACTGGCAGGGAAAATAAGTCACATTTTTTAAATTGTGAGACCTTTGTCTCACCTCCATAACACAATGACGGTTCATCAAACTATCAAAAGCAACTTTAGAAGGGATAGGAGGGGGGAAAAAACCCAACAGTAACTCAAAAGCTGACAGCAGGATGAAGTTCTTCAGGTCAAGCTGAATCTCTTTTTTTGATGGCTAAAGGCATAGAAAACTAGTCACTCATACTCTTATACTAGTGGGGGTAATATTATGGTGCTATTTCTTTACAGACAGCAGGTAGAAAAACATGACAGTCCACTTCAAACACTCTTTTTTATCCAGATATTAGAAAAATAATAAGCAGATAACCCAAATGTAATTTTTCTGATTACAATATTTGTAAAACTAAACAGTAGCATTGTTAGAATAATTTATTTCAAGATAAAATTCTTCACTCAGAAATTATTGGGAGTCAGTTTAATGATTGCTTCATCAAAGGATAGTTAGGCATGAATCAGATACAGGCTTGAGAGACCTCATGCTCTAACGAGATTTCACAGCTGTGGATGCTTGTGTAGGTACTAACTACCTAGAGATACTGGGTACAGATTCATTTGGCTTGACTTCTGTTTAAGTCCCTTGTTACTGTGTCCAGGTATCTCTAAATATTTGAGGAAATGTTAATCTCAATTATATACTTGGCCATTAATATCTGCCTTTGGAACCTACATACGGTGAGCAACATCAAATGAAGACATTCAAAGGGGTGAGAATTGGTATTATACTGATGGGCTAAAGCCTGAGATTTTCTGTATGTTCTTAGTTCATATTGAAAAATATTAATAGGGGTTTCATTTTTTCTGTCTTCAGCTATCTCAAGTGCTCGTTAACAAGTGATTTCATAGAATCATAGAAAGGTTTGTGTTTGAAGGGACCTTAAAGATCATCTAGTTCCAACCCCCCCTGCCATGGGCAGGGACACCTTCCACTAGACCAGGTTGCTCAAAGCCTCATCCAGCCTGGCCTTGAACACTTCCAGGGATGGGACATCCACAGCTTCTCTGGGCAACCTGTGCCAGTGACTCACCACCCCCTCTGGGAAGAATTTCTTCCTGATATCTAATCTAAACCTCCTCACTTTCAATTTAAACCCATTACCCCTTGTCCTGTCACTACAGGCCCTTGTAAAAAGTACCCCCCAGCTTCCTTGTAGCCCCTTCAGGGCTGCAAACAGCTATTTAAGTTCTATCACAATAAGGTCTCCCCGGAGCCTTCTCTTCTCCAGGCTGAACAAGCCCAACTCTCTCAGCCTGTCCCCATAGGGCTCCAGCCATCTGAGCATCTTCAATATCCTTCTGATGTTGGGGGCTCCACAGCTGGACACAGTGCTCCAGGTGGGGTCTCACAAGAGCAGAGTAGAGGGGGAGAATCCCCTCCCTCGACCTGCTGGCCACACTTCTCCTGATACAGCCCAGGATGCGGTTGGCTTTTTGGGCTGCCAGCGCACACTGCCGGCTCATGTCCAGCTTTTCGTCTATTGGTACCCCCAAGTCCTTCTCCTCAGGGCTGCTTTCTATTGTACAATGTAACTCAGACTTCCTGTAAGTCTTTGTCAAACCTTTCTGAGTCAGGTAATCCTCTTTGGGGTTATGTTAGGACACAGAGCTTGTATGTGGCTGGCTTCACCATCCAAAAAGGAACCAAAGTGTTTCTCTTAAAATTTGTGCTGGTTTTAGTTGGGGTAGAGATAACTTTCTTGACAGCAGCTAGTATGAGTCAGTGTTTTGGTTGTGCTGAGAAGAATACTGATAACACACTAATGTTTTCAGTTGTTGCTGAAGAATTTGTACATCGACACAAGGATTTTTTCAGTTTCTGATACTGCACCTGTGTTCCTATTCTTTTCTCTACAAGAAGCTGGGAGGGGACACAGTTCAGACAGCTGACCCAAACTGATCAAAATAATGTTTCATTCCATAAATGTCTTGCTCAGTAAATAAGTTGGTGGTGGGACAGTGGTCCCGAACTTCTTGATTGTTGGGACTTGCCTTGATGGATGTCTTTCCTGGGCTTAGTCTGGGTATGGCTCTTGGGCTCTTGGGTTGGTGGGTGGTGAGTAGCTGCATCATTGGTTTCCTTTCAATTATTTTATTTAGATAGTAGTAGTAGTAGTAGTAGTGATGGTGGTGGTGGTGGTAGTAGTATTATTTTCATTACATAGTATTGCTAATATTCTTAGTACTGTTAGTATTATTAGTATTGTTGGTATTATTTGCATTGTAAGTATTATTAGTATTATTGGTATTTGTAGTATTATTAATATCATTATTTTATTTCATGTATTTTCAATTATGGAATTGTTCTTGTCTCAACGCATGAGTTCCTTGTCTTTTCCTCCAGTTCTCCTCCCCATCCCATTGGGAAGGAGGGATTTGAGCCAGTGGCTCTGTGCTACTTGGTTGCTGGCTGTCTGGGATTAAACCACAATAAATTGTATTTAACAGTATTGATTCAAACACATGGGTTTAGATCTTTATTAGTGATCTTGTTTACTTTTAAGGATTTCTATGAGGTTTAACTTAAGAATACTTAAGTGTTCCATAGTCAGATAAAGCTCCATTGCATGGCATTTGGTTGGTTATGCTGCAGTTCAGGATGTTAATCAGCAGGCACTTAATGCACATTTATTCAGATTTTAAGGGGCACCAGACATATCTTCTCCTGCATTCTAAAGAGTAGAATTAGCTAAGGAGTTAAGACTTCTGTGCTGCCAATGTTCTTATACCAGTGACTTCTTCAGGTCAATATATATGCAATGCTAATAACTGGAAAGGATGATGAATTCCATGAACTTCAAAAGGCATCTTTCTTTCATGTTTCTCTTTGACTTCTAACTATTTCTCAGTGTGTCATCTTCCATAGTAAATTAACAATACAGGCTTGACTATTATGTCTGTTTTGAAATACTTATTAAAGTCCCATGGTAGCATCATTTGACATTTCTTTTGGGATTACACTAAAGTAAAGTTATTGTTTTTTACTCCTTCAGTTGAACATTGGCAGTTAAAAAATGAGGAACACATATCACATCAGAGAGGAAAAGCCAATGAATATCATAATCCCACTGCAATGAAAAATGAGCTGTGCATTTTCTCCATCCCTCCTCTGATTTCAGAGAAAATAATTATAAATCTCAAGAGGGGAAGAAAAATTGTGGGAGTAATTATTCATCACCCTACAGAATTCACAGAAGAAATGCCTGCATACAGATTTCTTAGCACATTCTTAATTTGAAACCTAATTATAATGAATAGTATTTCCCATTATCATGCAAATAAACAAGATGTTCCTCACGCATATGTCTGATCTGCTGTCCTCAGAGAAGATCTTATTTCATTTTGCACTGGGAAAGGTATCGAATCAGTAGTTTGGTTGTGACCTACCTGACAACTGGAGAAGTTTAGATCCTGCTGTTAATTTTCTGATCAATGTTCACCTATATAAAACTGAGTTAAAATTTGAAATATCAACTAACTATTGAGAAGGTTTGTAAGTAGAATTAAGCTGGACTTTTCAGGAACCTCTTTACATCTCTGCTTCTTATATCTGCCTGAAACTGGTCCTCACGTGTGGATCTGAAACCCTGTAGTAGGTGGCTATGGGATTTTCTTTGTTCCTTTGTTGAAGAATATTGTTTAGGCTTGTCAGATTATGGGTGGTGAACTGTTTAAATATTTTTACCACAATGACATACTTTTTTCTATTAGCATAGGCATGGCCAGAATTTCAAATTTTCTTTCATTTTTTTGGACACTGCTTCTATTGTGCCAAAGAGAAGCTAGGTAAGAGTTTATTTCCAACATGGCACAGAGTTAAACTCGCAATTCTCAGTCTCAGGCACAGCAGATAGATGATGCAGAGGATGGGAAGGGGATTAGCATTATCTCTGAACTGATATGAAATGCTGATTCACAATGGGGTGAAAGGAAAACTTTGTAGGAAACAAACTATGCTCAAGCCAGCTCCATCATACTAGGCTGAAAGTGTTGTTTGGATTTTTTTTTAGAGAAAAAATAATTCTGAATTGTCGGGAAGTTTGGGAGAAGGAGATGAAGTGATGCTCGGATTTCCAAGCAGTTCTCTGCTAGCTTGCGCTCTAATGCCTGAGAGGGGATGCAAATAGTGGATCCCTTTTGAAACAACTAAATATTAGACTTTTAGATGAGATATTTGAAGTTATATGTCAAGACTAAAAGAGTATTCAAAGCACAAGCAAAGATAGAGATTTATAGCGTGAAAATGTGCCTGCATTTATCTTCTGCATTAACGAGTCTTTAGAAAAACTAATACCCAAGTTTCTAACAAAAGTAAAAATCCTGTCAGTGATTCTGCAATGGGAAGATTTCTGATTATTGATGGATGTACAATGTATGTTATTTCCCTGCTTTTGTAGCTATCAATTTGTATTTTCTGTGCCTTTGTAACAGATCACCGCTTTAAGTGCCATTTTAACCTAAGAAAGAAAAGCAGGTTTCCTAATAGCACCACATATAAATGAATTGTGACATACTTTCTATTCATAGAATTTCCTCTGTTTTGTTTTGGTGTGTGAAAGATGGTTGTATTGGGTGTAAAAAGACTCATTTTCTCTATCTACCATAGAGGAAAAAGTACATGAAGTTCACTCTGACATTTCTGAATCTGATCAGTTGACCAAAATATAGTTACCAGCAGTTCCATTCCTTCTTTTATTTTCTTTTCTGATACAGGACTGATCTGGTATCATTGTCTCGGTTCAGAAAGGGTCCATATCTGCAAATCTCAAATGGAAAGAAGAATTTGCCCCAGTTCAATTAGGTATTTTGAGGGACTGTTCTTCAGTATTACCCTTTTCCTCAGCTTTCTTTGTGTTTCTTTACTCAGAGGCCAATTTCTGTGAAGTTCTATTTAAGCACCAAATTCTTTTGTAAGATGTATTTAATACTTCAGCATTAAATTCCCCTAAATTAAAGTGCACAGAAAACTTCTGTACTGGATGGAACACAAGTCTAAATCTCTTTTGAGAATTTATTTCAAGTTTCTTTCCATAGTCGCATTGTAGGTGTGCCAAGAGATACATACAGAATTGCCTATGTAGTGTAGCCAGGATATAAGGCAGATGAGATGACTATAAGAAAAAAATAGGTGAATTTTAAGGAATAATTGAAAGAATTGGAAATACCATAGCTGGAAGAATTTCCTTTTTATCTTCACCACCATATCCCTTCTCTATGAAAAAGCAATTCCCTAGATGTTATACAACCCTATGCAAAGTCAAGATCTGAACAAATTAATGGGAGATCATAAATCCAAACCAAAAAACTCTGAACGATGAATTGGAAATTAATGAAACATTCAGAAATCCGTGGCCTGATTCAAAGTCCAGGAGGATTGTACTGGACCATTTCTAGCAGGAAATTGTGTATTTTACCTCTAATTCATTGTGTAATTTTTAATCATCAGTATGAAAGATAAGTGCTTGCAATGAAGAACTCATCTTTGTTGAATCCTACTAAAATTGTTCTGTGGTGGTTTTTTTTTTCATAATTTTTGGCTATTTGCCATTAATTTACAGATTGTTCACTATCATCAGCCGTAACTCAGACAGCTACTAGGTTAAGACCTCCAATGCACTACAGCTAACAGAATTTGCTTCATATACCACACAATTACTCATATTTAAAGGAAAATATAATTAGACTTATAATTTTTGCTGTCACAAAGAAGTGTGTTTGGTATATCTTCTACTTTGACTTAAATATTCAACCATGAGAGGCACTCTTTCTTCACTACAATTATATGTAGTGTATCAACATAAGATAACCAGACAGCATCTTGTAATGATTTAAAGAGCTTTTTTCACTAGCTATTCTATAAAATTTTAATGGGTACACACAAATGATAGACGTTAATGTATTCCATAGAAGGTAGACAAATCTGCAAATATTTTTTATGGGACTTCTAGCAGTAAATACAGACTTTATTAAAAACAATATTTTTCTGATGGTTATGAAACTAAACAGCCCCAACATCCTGCCAATATTTTATTGGCTAATAGTTAAAGGGTAATTTTCAAAAGGAACAGAGCGAGAGTCACAGCAATTTAAGTTCCATAGATGGTCTTTTGTTTATTAGCATTTACAAAAGAAGAAAAAAAATTGCTGAAAGTGTTGTGTACACTGCTCATGTACACTAAGGCTGGTCAACCTCACTGTCACCTAAGAGAGACTTGTCAAAATTTTCATGCAGTTTGGATCCACATAGGCAGACAAGGGAAGCAATTTGCAAAGTGGAGTGCGAAGCATTCACCCATGCATGATGAAAACGGCATGAGCATACACTGAATCCCTGACTGAGTTACACCAGTCACATCACAGACTCCCCTGTGACTTCCACAGAAGCCCTGCACCAGTTCAGACCTGCCACTGAATCTGCATGTAAGGTGCTTCAATAGATACAGGCTTGCTACCCCGGGTATATTTAGATTCATTACTCGCAAAAAACAAAGGGGTCTGACAAGTGCACAAGAACAGTGTGACAATAACATGCAAAATTTCTTACTGTTCAGATTCATGGTCATGGGATAATAATAATTAAAATAAGAAACCCCACAAATAAACAAGAAAAATCCCCACTCTCAAAAAAACCCTAAATAACATGACAGAAACAAAACAGAGAAGGTTGAGAAGTACCTTGAGTTGAACCTACTTAAAAGTATTTCTGAAATCTATGGGAACACTTGGATTTTAAAAATGTTATAATTATATCACCCATTAACAATCTCCTTGTGATCCTGGACAGCACCAATCCAAACAGCTATTTAAGTTCTATTTTAACTACTGAAGTGCTCCATGACAACAGCTTTGTTACTCAGAAAATAGAGAAGAGTCATACTCCTTCCAAGCCTAAACAGACTCAATTTCTTAATTCTTCTTTTCTTTCTTTGGCTTCAATTCCCAAACTGCAGTTTTAATACCTGCATAGAGGGTGATATACTGAGTGCCTCATGAGGCAAGTGGATTCCAGCTGCTATGCAGCCTCTTCCTCAACACCCACCTGCCTCCCTATTGCCCTCTGTGAACAGAATAACTCCCATCTTGGATGGCATGGATTTTAACTCCCATCTTGACTGAAATGGCTTTTAACTGGAGGTGTGATCCATACAACTTGGCTTTATCAGCCAGGTTTGTATCTTTGTGCCAAGTATTTCCTTAATGGATGAGAGATAGTGAAGAATGTGTCATTTATATTGACCAGTGGTGACACGGGTATTTAGGAAAATTATCAGATTTGCACTTACATACATGTCCCGTAGTTTCATTAAACAATTAATCCATATGAAAATCCAATGTGGATCTAAAAATCTGTAGGTGCAGGAATATTTCTGCTGTGACATGTTTGGTTTCTCTGATACAGAAAAGAAGTTGGCTAAAGAAAGCATGTTGCTTTGCTTGTCAAGTATTTTTCTCCCCAAGAATATAGTGCAACACATGCTAACTAGGACAAATGACTTAATCTTTTCATCACTGCATGTTGTAAAATTACTTTCAGCTGAATGAACACAAAATGGGCTGTTCAAACACATCCAGTATGCTGCCTTTAAAGTTAAAAGGTAAAATTTACACGCTCACAAAAGGTATACTGTATGGTGGGTTTCTCTTAGTTTTCTTGCTCTGACAATACAGGATCAGGCCAACACTGGAGACTATGTAATATCTTTCAGTCAGAGAAATGCATATTTATATGTAAAAGAAGAGAAAACTGATTCCGAGAAAATATTTGTCTTTAAATGCCTTTATTTTTTAATCACTTAGTAATTATGTATCTTTAAAATAAGCCTATATTTTTTGTTCAGGTGCACAGAAAAATTAGACTGCAACTTGCTATTTCAAGATGTTAATTTTTTAATTCATATTATACACTGTATTGGCAAGGGACAAGAAAATATTCATTCTAAAGAAAAGAAATTAAAATGAAATTAAGTCATGCTACCCTTAAAGTATACTGCAGTAGAGACAAAACATAGTAATGATCTGGATGGTGCACTTTGACTACCACAAACATTACAACTTACGGCAGAGGTATACTTTGAATTAGACAGAAAAGCCAAAAAATAGGAAGGCCTTAGATTATTCAGGACAAAGAACTCAGATGCCAGTTCTCTGATCATCATGCTGTGCTCTGATTAGGATCCAAAAAATTGCCTTATTTCATCTTTGCTACTTCATACTGTTATGCTTAGCAGGAAGCCACTGCAGTCACTAAGCAAGGTAGGTCATCTTTAGCTGTGTGCCAAATTGCATTCAAAGAAGCTCAAAGAGTATTCTAGTGACCAGCAATCACTAAATTGTCAATATCTCCTCTGTCAAACTTCCTTTTTCCCTTATATAACCCATGTGCCAGAATTGAGTTTGGATTTGGTACAGTCATTTTGTTATTTCATCTCCATCCAGGACATTTCATTTTGACCTTAACCTCTAGATTTCAGGACCAGCTGAAATTTTTACACTTAAACCTCTTTCTTGAACTCCTTCTTAAGGATACCTTTTTGCCTTTTAGGCATACCAGAATCATATCAGATCTTCCTCTTCTATCAATTCCACTTTAAGAAAATATCCACATATGTAAAGAACAATGTCATCGGCATATACACCAAAAACATGGACAAGAGTTTTATTCTGTGTGAGAAGTCTACCCCTTTATTGTGTGTATGTAAATGATCTCATTCATGTTAGGTCAAACAGACAAAAAGAAAGAAAAATATTTAGGTTCTTGATCACATACAAAATCTGCTCTCCTGACCCAAAGTCTTCACAATCAATAAGAAACTTTTTGCTGATTTTGAGTGACTATAGAGTAGACCCTTACAATTTAATTTTTAGTCTTTTTACATTCTAGTACAAAGTACTGAGCTAAGATGCCTATTGTCTGAACTGTGACAGAATATCTAAAAGGAGGGGACATTTTTCATACTTCCAAAATAGCCACTTACCGTACTGTGAGTTTCTTCTTTGATTATTGATCTGGTTTAATGTTATTAGAAATGTACGGACAGTTGCAATTGTGAAATTTAATTACCCTGGCTGTGGCTAAGTATTTCTGGTGTAGTGGCAGCTTCAGTACTAAATTCTGCAATATTCTGGCCCTGGTGGCATCATGAAGTGATTATCCCACAGTCTGTTAGCACTGTTTGTTTCTTTGAAAAGTGTCTCAGTTTCACTGGCTTGGAATATCATGAAAGTGATGCTACAAAATACAATGTCATTCCATTGGGCATTCTTAGTTAACCCACAGCTATGCCTCAGATCTGATCACACTTAGATTCCTGAATTTTTTTTTAATGATTACTGAGATACATATCTTTCATATGTATATATACACATAATAAATGCAGCTAAAGAACCTTCTAATATTTTTTTTTAAACTTCTGAATAGCTACCAAATAATAATCATTCCCAGTCACTGTCCTGGGATGAATTCAAATCAGCTCGTCCCTCTTGAATTATCCAGTTTTCCAACTGCACTTCTTTCTTTATAAGGAACAAAATAGAATTTTCTTTTGCTCACAAAGCTAGTTGTTTACATTAGACACTTCTTCTTGAAAAATTTACTTTGTCTTAAAAGAGTGGACAAAATAATGACCTACAGACCACTGGAAATTTTCTATGTACAGACCATGCATTTAAAGTGGCTTCAGTCTGATCAGTATTTATAGAGACACTCTTCTTGACAGATTTCTTCTTTGGGTTTATTTTCCTTCTAAGTGTACATTCCAAGAACAATGCGGAATTTTTCTACACTAGCAGTGAATTTCCCAAGAAAAATGTGGAATTCTTTGACATTGGCAGTGAATTGCTCATTAATGCCAAACAAGGTTTTTTTGTTTTATTCATACTGCCTGAAACACCAAAACACTTCACGAATGGGCAACCTAGCACTTCTTGCAGGGCAAAGACCTTTACTTCCACCGAGCTCCTGATATATTGGTAATGTCAGGCTGTCATGTCACAGTACCTTTTTCATGTAGAATGCCTTCTAGCAAGCATTTCTATTGCTTCTGGTCAAACCCCACTTTGCCATGAATAGCTTCATGCGTGCTGCACTCTTTTTTCCAGAATTATAGGCCATCCACTGGCCAGCTGCAGATTTCACTGTGATAACTTTTTTATTGACCAATGTGGAATTGCCATGACTCTGAGCATTGTTATATAGCCCTTATAAATATGTCAAAGACTTACAATTCAGTATTATTTTCTTTATTGACATGGGTTTTAATTCAAACTTTTTACAGTATAGCACTTACGTCCATCTGATCTTCCATAACAATTTCAAAAATGCAAAACATTTTAATGTTGATTTATTTTTGAGCATATTGCCTGGGGTGCTTCATTTGAAAATCAGCATCTGAAATACTGAGAATGTGCAGAAAGATGCAGTCGAAGAGTGCTCATTAGAGCACATCTGCTTTCCTTCTGAGGAGGGCAGTGGTCTCATGAATGCTGCTTCGTATTTGTTTACAGAGGAGTGTTCTGTTTCTGGGCACTTCAGGAATATGAAATACACATTTCAGTACACTGAGGTCAGTGAGCTTCTTTCAGCTCTGGAAGTAGGAGAAAAAAGGGGTTTTGGTGTGGGAGGAAGATGGAGTAAATAGGAAATTAGTCTCCCTGGTTTGCGACTTTTTGCAAGAAAGAGCAATTGTGTTATGAAAGTGAGGTTAGTTCTGCAAGGCTTTAGCAACATTGTTCCATTACTCATCATAACCTGGCTCCCCCTTTCTACAACAATATTTAATGAGAGTTGCTCTATGAAGCATCATTGCTTGAACACAGTATGAGAGGAACACAATGGAAAACTGCATAAATAGTTCTCTTGTCAAGACTTTTCTAAGCGTTTCTTGTCAGTTCTCATCAACACCCACTTAAAGATTAAATAACATCAACAAAGTCTTGTTTTCATTAATCAAAATCCATGATTCATCTCAAAAGAATAATATGAAACAATATGTTCTAGTAATAATAGTGTAACACAAGACCGGAGCTTTATAATCCACAAGTGATCATTTTCTTGAGTTATAAAACATAACACATACATCCAAGCAGGCAACCAAGCAAACAATGAAAACACAAAGTACTGGCAATAAATGTAAATTCCAATACATACTGTTTTAATGCATTGAAATAGCATGACATTGGATGCAGGCTGTTTGGATGGAAAAAAAAAATGTGCAAGAAAAACACAGCTCAGTGAAGGCTACTAGGAATCCAATCCACCTATTTTTAGGAACTTAGACAAACAGGAATTCTTCATTTCACAAGCACCTACTTGTCTATACTGATGATAAAAGCAAATTCCAGATGTTATTGGTGGCTGAAAAAAAAAACATTTATGCTTGTTAAATGCATTGGTTAATGTCACTGCATTCCATATTTTCATGATTCGTGAAGTACTAATTCCTTTTCTAGACTCTGCTGCTTCTGTTTTATGCCTCAGTTTCCCTATGTGCATGGACAAGTCTTGCCACTGAAGAACCTTTCTACATAAAGGACTGCAGAGAATGAGAGTGTGGCCTGTACATAAAACTGTAAAATGGGTGTTAACAAGGATTCTGGTGGCAAAACCACAGTGTAAAGTTTCTTCTTGGTTCAAGTAAATGTTGGGGAGAATCTAGTCTCAATGAGATGATGAGACCAAGCTTGAAGGAAATGGGAAAATCAATTTTCTAGAAAAAATCATATTACCTTATATACTTCTGTTACTGTACACGTGCATAGTGCAGATTTAGAAAGAAAAATCAGAAATAGGAAGAAGTATGTGACTTTATTCCTGTAATATATGAAATTAAAAGTATGTACAATAATTTGTCAATTCTAAGCTGTTTTGCAGTAAACTGGAAAACTCTACTCAGCTCATCGGCATAATGCCCATTTAACCTCACCAAGGGTCTTGCCTGCGGTGCTTACACTGTCAATATTATGTCTACTTCCACTCTATCTGCAGGGAGAAATACTTACTCTGATGTTTTAATATTGCTACTTTCTTTATAAACCAGAAATTTCCAGAGGAGAGAAATCCTAGATCTTTTTGAACATATATGTTTGGAAAAGGCAGATGGCAGTATTCTTCATGCTTCACCTTATCTTCAAAATTTCAGAATTAATATCTACTTTTTTCAGTTTCCACAGGTGCCACCCTCTAATGGTAGATGATATCCATATCTGATACGTTGCTAGATGAAATAGCTGAACTTCAGGACCAGGGCTGAGTACCACTATCCCTTTATATTCTAGCCATGAGTATCCACACTGCTGTCCTTCAGTCTGACTTAATTTTTTACTTAAAACATCCATGTTATGCAGATGTTAATATTAGATGGGAAACTGTTAGTGGAATAGATTATAGTTACTCTTTTTCTGAACTCTGGAAGGACTGCCAGGGTTAATGCCAAAGCACTGTTCAAGGGTGCTCCAGAGCTCAGGTGAAACAAGTGTCTGAGGACATTCTGCAGGGTGAACTCTGCTCCTGGTAGAGCAGTCTGGACTTCAAACTGGTGTCTACACCCAGGCAAATAAGTCAGGCTAGCTGGAACTCAGCACTTTTTGGCATTTTAAAACTGGAAAAAATGCAGCAAAGAGCCAGGAGGAAAACAGCATGACTATCTCCATCCTTTAATTAATACTCTAAAGCATTATTTTTTCATTCCCACTGATCCTTCCCTCTGGTATCTGGAAATCATGCTGGCTGCTTCTGCAGTACTTGCATCATACGGCTCTGGCCAGAGAAAAGAAAGCTAACTTCTGTCTTAGTAATATAGGCCAGCTCTCTTTGGGTCCCGAATATTCAGATCATATCATATGAATAAACATAATAAAAACTGTGGGATTTATGAGATATATTCTGTGGAAGGCTTTCTATTGTTCTGCACATAGTGAAAAATTACATCATTCTGCAGAGCTGCCATCATAGTTTGTATATGGGCAAAGAAGTTAGTTTCTCCAAATTGTTTCTCTACTAATTCAGTGTGCTGCTGGAGATGAGTAAGTTCTAAAAGAGTAATTGTCAGGTTTAGGATCCCAGACACTGGCATATTATGATTTTAACTTTCATCTGACATGTCATAGGTCAGCTACCATGAAAGACAACACATTATTCCCATGGCTTCATAACACTTTAGAGACAAACCAAAAAAGACAGGTTCCTACCCTAAGGATCTTGCTTCTAAATTAGCTAAAATAAACAACAGATATCAATATGGAAAAGACAGAGGGACATACAGTTAGTTGGAGGTTGAAACAGTGAAATAATGAATGCAATATTCTGGATATTTACTGATGATTCAATTCTCATAATCAGGCATGAAAATTATGAATTCCAGTGTCTTTTTCCAGGTGTATAATAATTATGATAACATGGACTCAGAAACAAATCGCCATGAACAAGTGATGCTTTGGATTTACAAGATGCTACATTTTCCATAATAAATTTTTCATAGTAAATCTTAACCTTTAGAAAAGAAATTTAGCATTCATTGCAAAGTAACCCACCAAATTTGTCACCTCTTGCACATGAACAACTACTGCAATGTAGTTAATTGTCTTCGAATCTACACACTGGCTTGCTTCATAGCAATTTGAATAGCCATCCTCTAAATTACCAGTTCCAGGTGGTTAACTTTGTGAAGCTTGATAAAGCTATTATTTCTGTAGTTTTAGTATTCATTCTAATGCTAAAACAAACTCATTTTGTCCTTATTCACACCGCTTTTCATGCTTGCCCTCTGTAGACATTTTTGTTATTGAGTTTCATTGGCAGAAATGCTCAGATAGTCAACTTAAAGAATGTAGTCTAGTACTACCGTGAAAAATTAAGATATTTTGTTTGATTGCTTATTCTTAAATTTATGTGTGCAACTCTTTTCAACACTTGTATTCAGGCAATTTGGGGAAAGGAAAAGCACTTTGGTACTCATACAATGAATTTTAACAAGAAATAGCAGCATAAAGAGAGGACTAGTTTTGTTATGAAAATAATGGAACAAGAATGTCTATTAAGGAATTTCATAGAATCATAGAATAGTTTGAATTGGAGGAGATCTTAAAGATCATCTAGTTCCAACCCCCCTGCCATGGGCAGGGACACCTTCGCCTAGACGACACCTTCCACTAGACCAGAGTGCTCAAAGCCTCATCCAGCCTGGCCTTGAAGACATCCAGGGATGGGTCATCCGCAACTTCTCTGGGCAACCTGTTCCAGTGCCTCACCATCCTCTCTGTGAAGAACTTCTTCCTGGTATCAGGTTCAGCTTCTTTGCAGAGCAATAATTCCACAAATCTGGTGATATTTTTGCTGTTACACTGATTATTAGTTGTAGTACCATATTTTTTTAATTTTGTTTATTAGAATTTTGATAGCCTGGTTTTTTGTTATTAGAATTACGTAGTGACATGACGTGTGTCTACAAACCTTGTAGAAACTCTTCATCAGCTGAAACACAAGACTAGAGAACATTCCATAATGGAGCTGATTTCATTTCAGAATTCATGCTGATGTGTTGTCTACCCTACAAAAAAAATATAGTATAGTTTCTAAAACTTACAGATGAGTTTAATGATGATTGCTACAGCTGCAACATAAATTTTAAAAGTCCTAGGCTATTACAATCCAAGGCAAACTTTACTTCAATATTCACTCAAAAGATTGATGACTCAGTTCAGAATGTTTCAAAACCTTCTAAGTACAGTCTTTATGCTTGGAAATGCTCACAAAACCCTTCAGCTCCTAGTTTATATCAATAACTTACACTTTAAAGTCAGAATAACATAAATGTGGAGGCCCAGCAAATTCTGTGTCAGACCAGATTTAACACCAGCTTCTAAAATCTACAACTTCCCTTAAAAAAACAAGGAGTAAACATTTCAGGGAACAGCTTCATTCAAAGTACTGTAACAAATGGAAGCTCTTCCATTAACAGGCGGCCAGTTTAAATCAACCCCTCATTGGTAAGGGACTAAAAGCTTAATTTAGAGCCCATTAAAGTGAATGGCAGCCTTTCCATTGACTTCAGAAAGTTTTAACTTAGGACTGAAAATCAAAAGCTTCAGACATCTGCTAGTGTCTGTTCAGAAGCCAGGATGAAGTTAATTATTGCTGTTGGACTGTGTTTTCGTACTGCTTGTGGTGCAGGCAGAAATATGAGGTAAAGCCCTCCCAGTGCCAATACAGAGAAAAAACACTGGGAGAACTACTGCCTACACAACTCAAGAAAGGAAAGCTACTTTTTTTTTTTCTTCTTCCCCTTGCACCCTCCTGTAAAACAGTCTACCCTGCAGTGTGAGAGTTGTGATTTAACTATGATGTGCTACCATGAGCCTAAGCACTTACTCCACACAAGCTATCCAGTTCCCCCAGACTACTGACATACATGAGAAGGAACCACCAATTTACCATTGTTTGGATTCTAAGTACACACATGAATTATTACGTGTCTCAACTAGAATTTAATTCACATCAGATAATTATGTCTTGAAGCCTCTGTGGCTAACCAGGTTCAGGCAGTATTTTACAAATTTCCCTGTTACATGTAATTTTTTGGAACACAGATTGGGTTATTGCAAATATCCCTGATTCTGCAAGATCATTTTTCCTTCAGACTACTTGCTTAATTTCAGCAGCTTCAATATTTTGTACCCTAGTAGCCATTGTAGTTACAGTAAACTCTATGTACAAGAATAACTGCGAAATTAAGATTTGGAAATGCTATGATCCTGCCAAGAAGGCAGATATATCTACAGTGATCCACTAAATAAATCCTTAGACAAAGATATGGGGAAGGAATTCAGTTTCAGAATACAAAGTAGCAGCATAGAGGTACAAAGAGTAAAGCTGTAGCAAGGCAGAAAGGGATATAAAAGCAACTGTTAACCACTTATAATCCAGATACTATGTGGACAATAAAATTTATTTCATAACTGGTTTCTATAAAACAAAAATTAATACTCAAGTTACCTTTAAAGGCATGCACCTAGCTACCAGACAATTAGAACTGGGAGAATATTTAATAGGTCTTAAAATATTTTACAGCAGTAAAGATTTCGGTTCCTACATGGGTGTGGGATTTCAACAGGGTGTGGAAATCAACCAGTTAGTGAATACCAAGCAACATGAGAAGCATTCCCAATAATAAACACAATTAGCAATGTAGATGAGAAATCTATCTGATTTATGGGCTGCATATGCAATTATAACACATTCATAAAATGTTACCCACAGAGCAATCCAATACATTTGTTTATCTGTGCTTCCAGATTAAGAAAGTAATGTTGTCAACCAACCAATTGTGGGCATTACAGATTCAAGATTAATTACCATCTGCATGGGACAGATGTTAAATCTTCAATTTCACAGCAAGGCATCTATAGCTTATTTCCCATGGAGTGCTTCTTTCTCTGATCAATAAATGTATCAGCGTAGCTGTTCATCTTTCCACAGAGGTCAGAGGAATGACAGAGGTACATCTGTTTGTGTGTCAAATAAGGGCTGAGGAAATGAATCCTATCCAAGCAGATAAACAGCTCTGCTACAATTGTCCTTCAGTCTACTCAGCTACTGATGATGATTAAGTTTTAAGCATTTGGGAATTTGTTAGCATTAACACATTAAAAAAAAAAAAAAAGAAAAAGAGGGGAAAAAGCACACAAAAAACCTTTTTGCAGATTTTCAAACTAGAGTTTGTGTCCAGTCCGCTGGACCTGATTCCCTACTGCATCTTCATCTGATTCAATGGTTCCAGTGTATATGAGAGCAGATCTTGGCTAGCAATATACCTTCAAAATATGGATCATTTATTCATCATTATTATTGTTATTATTTCGCTTGTTGCAGAAAGTAAGTGAACAGTTGAATTAGTTGTCATAAATGTTACTGACCAGAGAGTGCTGTCTTTAAATTATGACTTCATAACAAATAACATGAAATGCATTGTAACTTCACGAAACAATGCAGAAGAGCCTTCTCACATTAGGGCTAGACCCAGAGTGTTTCAAAACAGCAATCTCGTTTTGCCAAACCATATAGACATCTTTGCTCTTTAGGTACTTCCCTAGTTTGCTTAAATCTCCCTGCAACCTCAGTTCACGTAACCTCAGTCACCCATGACTGTTTTGAATTGCCTGCCCTGCCAAGACAGGAGATCTAATGCAATCCTGGTTAGACAGGCAGCTGTTTCTGCATTGGTTAAGTTCCCTGGAGATGTCCAAAGAGACAGAAGGGGTCAAGGCTACTGTGACCTTCAAAAGTAGCAGCTTTCTGCAGCTCTCGCATATGCACTGAGTCATCCAGGTCTTCTTTGATTCTAAGTAGCCTGTGGAGTTCACCCTTTCTATCCCTATCCCAGAGGAGTGTGCTAAGCACTACCTTCCTCCTTCCTGCTACTGTGCAGTCAGGTGTGTAACAGCCAGGGAGAGAGCAAAAGGCCTGACAACCACTGGAAAGGAGAGACTTCTTGTCCCTGACCTGGGAGGTGATTTTAACACAGCATCATAGGATGGTTTGGGTTGGAAGGGATCTTTAAAGGTCATCTAGTCCTAACACCGCCTGCAGTGAGCAAGGACATCTTCA
>NW_010274095.1:0-15515 GCF_000690775.1 Eurypyga helias
GCAAATTTGCTGAGGGTAAATAATGAAACTACAGTGAAATTCTGTTTGAACTCTGAGTCATCCCAGTTAAAAGCAAGCTGTGTGTATTTAGTTGGTGTTCTGTGTAAATACAGCTCTGAAGCCAGGCAGTGATGCTGGGCATTTTATACTAACCATCAGAGCCTTGTTACCTAATCATCGTCATGGTCAGGATAAGGAGAAATATTGACAGTAATAAAGAAATATTGTACAGCAGGTAAATAATTTATAAAGGCTTATCTCCCAACACAATTATGTCATTATTAGTATTTCATAACACCACTTTGTCTTTGACACTTCCATTGCAGCATGCTATTGCATAATACTTCACATTTCCATAGCACAGTCCACCTGAAAATGTGACCCTCTACCAAGAATAATGAGTCAAGCTCCACAAGACCGCCCTGAAGTAGACTTTGTGCTAGTCCCAACCTCAAGATGATGAAAAAGAATGACAGCAAGGCTAAGGAGAGCCCAAGGTCACCAAGAAAGTCACTAAGAACCGATTCAGGAATTTAATTTCATATTTCTTTGCCTTAGGCTTTCACTACAAGGCCATTCCTCTGCAATGGGTAACACTTAAAAAAGGAAATAAAGGCCTTTCATTAAGAAATATTTCAATATTTTGCATGGAGATGCCTCTGGGATGTTAGTGCATTGATGTGCTAGAAAAAGCTTAAGTAGTGTGCAGTAAAAGAAAGCAGGGTTTGCCAAGTTTGGCTCTCAGTAGCTGGGAAATGCTAGAATGAAGGTTGATGTCCCACTTGGTCTGTTTGCATTATGGTATTTTTCTGACAATTGTTCTTTCACTGCATGGAATAAGCGGAAATTACTGGGGGGGAGGGGGGAAATCATGTGCAATCATATAATTAAAGAGGGTTTCAGGGTCATGTAGCTGGTATAGCTGTTGTCAGAGTGACTCCTGCTTCAGTAGCTCCAGAAGTTATAAAATGTGCAGCGCGTGAGGCAGGGGACTGCAGGCAGTCGAATGCTGCCCTGGAGAGATTGACGCTATCCCTGCCTCTGTCATTCTGCATTTTCTTGTGGCCCAGCGGGAGGCATCTGGGTCTAAATTAGAATAAGGCTGAACATCCACAGCTGCACTTAAAATTGCTAGCTGTGACTTGAACACATGGAAAAATATCAGGCTCCGAGCTTCTAAAATTGGGTACCCGAATTTATACAGTATTTGGTAATTCTGCGTTTAACATCTGTTGTTCAGGTCTCTTGGTCTTGGGTGCCTGGGCATAAAACTGAGGGGACAAGTAACCTCAAAACAGAGCTGTAGGGATACATAATTAATGTTGGTAAACAGTGATAATATTGCAAAGAGATCATCGTAATAAATCTCATGAGGAGATTAATAATTCAATAGAGGATTTGAATAATGGTGTTAATAATGTGTAAGTAAGGCTTGAGATTACTGAAAGTGGAATATTTGATTAGTTTGCCCCTCAGTGAGGTCTGTCCAGTCAAAATGAGGCAGGAGAGCTGGAGGAAAAGGATGTGACTATGTCATTAGGTATGATATTATTAACTGTACTCACAAGCAAGGTAAATTCAAGTTATGCTCCTAGTTCTGGCACTCTCTAACTTTTAAGAGGCTGAATAGCTCTTTAAAAATGTTAACATTCTTTTATTTCGTGACTCTGTGTACTGAATCCGATGTATACTAACTTTTTAGTGTAATTTGGGTGTAATTGCCATACACCCAATGGCAAATGGCAGCTTCCATGAACTTGCAAATGATGTGACAAGTACAGGGAATTACGCCTAGAGAAGGTAAGCCAGATTGTCATTGTGAGCAGAAAGAAATACCATCTACAGATAATAATCACTAATGCCCCTTTGTTTTAAATATGTACATTTTGTGCTGCCTTCCTCTCAGGCTTATTTACAATGAAAATCACATGTTTCTGCTGCTCTTGAGAGCTGGTGTACTTCCCATATGGAAAAATCTTTGGTCTCATGGTGGGAGCACGAGCTCTTACACATGACATACAAACTGCTGCCTTCACAGCATTACAGAGCAATCTCCATAAGGTCCTTGACATCCCACGGGTGGGATTTGGCTGACCGCACCCCAGGAGTGCCATACCAGGCAAAACCAGAGCGTGCTGATTTTTAAGGGATTTTTGCTAACGCAAAATACATGGATATTGTGTTTGAAAATACACATGGTGGCGGGATGTGACCCAACTGCTGTGCTGCCATTCCTCAGCCCCAGGAAAAGTCCTCGTGAGGCTTTGCCACCACTAACTTCATTTGGCCTCTCCCATGGGCCGTCCCCATCACCAGAGGGAGTTCTCTGCCAGTTTATGGATGCAGAAAACCCCATCCCACTGTCAGAAAGCACCAATATAATGAGGAATTTTTTTACTGGCAGTCAGCAGCCAGCTTACCAGATCGCCCTTCAGCTGCTTCTTGAAAACCAGACTCTGCAGATCTGTGGGACGCCAGACTGTGGGGCAATGTTTCAGGGGAACGATGCAGCTTGAGAAAACATCGTGTGTTGGGTTTATCTTGTCTCTAGATGGTAAAATGATACAAGCTCCAGTCGATTCTTTCGACGCCACCAGCCAGCTCTCTTCAACTGCTTCCAGACACTGGCAGGCAAGTTTGGGGCCAGACCTTGCAAACTGATTTTCACAGCACTAGGAAGTCATTCTGGTACGTTTACTGATTTACAACTACTCAAATAAGGGTAGAATTTTTTTACTTTTAAAAATCAGGTTTATATCCATGTGCAAAATTAGACAAAGACAAAAACTAGGATCCTGTTATCTATTCTAACACCAAACCAGAGACATAATATAGCTTAATTCTGATGCCAGCTTGTAATGAAATAATGTTTCATATTATTGCTAGTCTAACTTCATAAAACAGATTTGAATATATATTTTTTTACATTATGTGTTTTAATTTGGAGAGGAAGAACTCCAGAGAACTTTTAAGGCAGTCAGCCGATATAAAAGGTGTATTTGGAAACTTTCCCTTTGTTCAATTAAGATAGCTGGGAGCAATCCAGATTCAATGCACTGCTTTCTTTAACCAGCTCCCATCAAATTTATTATTCATTTTTTTTAGCTTAGCTTTCAAGTAAAACTGATGGGGATATTAAACTATGAAAAAACCATTCAGATAGAGGGCTGGCTTCATGTCTCCAAAAGCAAGAGAGCCAAGGTTAAAACTGTCACTACTAGGAAACCTCTATAATATTAAAGAGACACAATGAGAGCAAGCTAAAAATGGTATTTCAGGATTAACTCAATTTTTTGTGTGTATTTGCAGTTTTGTTACAGAACCAACTCCTACTTATGTTAGATGACTAATCTCATTGCAATGTAATAACTCACATAAGTAAGGCAAATAGGACTTAGCCTTCACTGACTGTTAGCCCATTGAATTAAATTATAGTTTATTTTAATAACTCTTAAAATATATATATATACCCTTATCTTAACAACTGCACTGACTTGCATTTTTTATATTTGGTCCTATCAATGAGCTGGATTTTAGAGGAAAAAATCAGGAAGAATAACTATGTAAATCATGTTAAGCATTGCTTGGCATGCTCTGAGCACTGCCGTCACAAGTGAGACAGAAAGCAAGCATATAAAATCATAAATAAATAAATGTCATATTTAACTCTCTTCCTTGGTCCTACAGATTTTTAGTTTAAAAATAAAGGGGGGGAGGGTGGGGTGGTGGAGGGAATGATTAACATCTCCCACGTGTGCAGATATTGGCCTGAATTCAGGGTTTACGGTGGTGAATTGTTTCATGATTGTTTTTTAATAGTAGCATTAGCATTTTGTCTGACTGTGACTTCAAAATCTGTAGCAATGATGCTGGTTAGCTAGTGAGAAAACACCAGTTTGTTTTATTACAGAAAAATGGCACAGTAATCTGGAGTGAAATATGTACCTTATCGGTCATCCATCAGTATGAAGAAAAAATACTTTTCAGAAGATAAAATAATATTTATCAAGATTTTACATTATGAAGAATAATATTCATCAAAGTTTACTTCCCAGAAGTGAAAGTATTGCTTTTTCAAACTAAAGGAACTAAGCGCAAGAAATATATGTATATATTTACACATTAAATGAAATGAAGGCTACTTTAAGTTCTGTCAGATTATGCATTAGCTATCTGTTGCACGAGTGTTGGAGGAGTGCATACCGTGATGATCTATGCCTGCCCCTTCAAGTGGCAATTTCAAAAACTGGGGAAAGGAAATCTAAGTATTCAGGATATTCTCTTAGATTTAAATTCTGAAGCTTCTATTATCATCAAAGAATAACTTATTGCCTTCGCAGTACCATAGTCGGTGGTCACCTTCCACAATGAGGGACTCGTCGGTAGATATACGCAGTCACCTGCGTCTTTTCTACTCTGTGCTTCCCTTATGCTTACATGTAAGCAAATTAAATTCTATTCCCCTTCAGGGAAAGATTTTTTTTCCTTAAGTTTATATGAGTTTAGAAAAAGCACCAAGGGCTACTGCGTGGGCACTCCTTCATATACTTCCCAAGTGTTGCCGTGCCTTTTTGATTTGTGTGATCTCTAAAATCTCCATTGCGTTTAGCGGGCGCACACACACACACACACATACTTACTGTTGTATTTCTAATAAATCTGTTATATTAAAGTTGACTTCCTGAGGGAGTGAGAAGGTAATATTAAGGTAAAACCCTTGTACTTATCCTACACAGCCCTGTGGACAGGGTGGGAATTAGCCTGTGGGGTGCCTGAGCAAAATCACATCACTTCTCTGCTCTAGTATTACTGGGTCACGTAAGTAGAGGGAGATAAAAGGACGTGGCACAAATAGGTCAGAAACCCTCATGATGATCTTTTCCAGGGAAGCAGCCACTACTGTATCCTACTGGATGAGCAGATGTCCTGCTCTTTCTCCATCTGCGTCTGTGAAACAGGGGGGATTTCCTTTCCCTTCTCTTTACCCACCTCTCCCACTCAGTTTCAAGGAAGAATATTGAAGCCCATTTACTCGGGATTTGTGGAGAGCTCTAATTTCACACACTCCGAAGTCTCTTTTCCTTTTAAAAGAGGACTGCAAAGAAGGGTGATCTGAAGTATTGTCAGCAGCACAGCAGGTCTCGGGTTTTGTGACCTTTGATACAGCCTGGAGCCTTTACTATTGCAGAAGACCAGGTGTTTCTCCTGCACTTCAGCAACTTCCAAAATTGTCAGCTGTAGGGAATTGGTGACACTTGAAATCCCTGGCGGAAGTATATGAAGGCACTGGAGAGGTTCCAGCATGTTATGTGGTTTCCAGAGTTAATACTTGTCAGGTGGCCTATCCCATCATCTCTGCTTGCATAATTCATTCAGGGATAATAACAGTGTTAATAGGACAGTAAAGACCACGGAGGTTTAATTATATTAATTGAAGCCATGACTTAGGTCACTTTAGATGCCTACACCATGGATATTTGTGTGTGAGCTTGGTACCTGGTTTTCCTTTATCGTCAAGGGAGAGAGAAATACGCAGGATTCATCTGATCTTTATGAAGACACCTATTTTATGGTAAGATGGATTGTACGTCAGAATTGCCACTTCTTGGCTAAAAAGCAGATAAATAGCTCAGATAGATGCCCACATTTCAACAAATGAATCACATTCTTATAGCTAGGATATTCATCTCTTCAGACCTGTGATACTGCCAGAGCAATGTACCCTGCTGTAATGAAGACAGGAGTGTAAATGAAAGCTAACACCACACGAAACTTTGAAGAAAGTTCTATAGAGAAACAGCAAAAGACAAAGACATCACCCTTCTGAGTGAGAACTGGAGAACAATGTTTCTGTAATGATCTTCTGCTTCCCCAGTTACAAGTATCTAGCTTCTTTTCATTTTTTACCTATTTTTTTCCCCAGTGATTATTTTTCTAAGAAAATTTCACATTGTTTACTCTTTTCAAGACAATACTTACATGTTAGATACTGTTAAAAGCAACAGGAAAGCATTCCTTGTTCAGGTAATGTCCTCTCGAGAAACTATCCCCAAAGTATCCTCAACTGATTTCAAGCTGATTATGGCTCAACTCATCTTTTTTGGATTATTAAATGGTAAGCAGCTGGTTTTTTACTTGTCCCTTGAGTGACTGCTTGAAGCAGGTTCATGGTAGGTTTTATTATTGTTTTAAGAACACCCTGGTTTATTTTCTCTTTTCTGTGAATTTTTGTAATTTAGTATTGTCCTTTTGGGAGAACAGAAATAGAATAACCCAAGCTGGAATATATCCAAAGCCACTCAAAGATATTACCTAATTCTTTATTTGCTATGTATGTTACATGGAGAAGAAATACTGTTTAAAAAAACCACACAGCCTGAGGATGCATATACACTGGAACAGATACCTCAGCTGTATAATTTGCCCTAAAATACCACAAGAAATTTCTTGTTGCTGTGGATTGAACATGACCCAGAACCAAGTTTATGGACTCACAGTGCTGAGCAATCATGAAGGATCCACCTCATCCAATTGTCCAAAATATCAAACCTCAGTAGAAAACTTAAAGGTGTCTCAGTGAGTTTCACAAGTAGTTTTTATTTGTTTATAGCTTTGAGTGTCAGGGTTAACAGCAAGGTCTGTAGTTAAACCTGAATTCCAGACTCATGAATAGAGAAATTTCTGAAAATTTTGATAAATCTCTGCAGCAATGCAAATGACAAAACTGCAATAAAAAAGCCATTACTGTATCCGGGTTCTTCAGATTCCTGCATTTGTGTGGAATTTTGCATTGTAAAGACAATGTGTTTAATTTTCATGAAGATTTCTGTCTTCCTTAACCTCTGTCTCAGAAGAATTACATTGTTCTTACAGAGCCTTTGTGCAAGGTCTTACTGTATCTCAGACCACTGATGTGAATGAAGCCTGTAAGACCCAGGTTCTTCTTTTACATTTGCATCCAATACATACAGAAAATCTGCCAAATTTTAACATTTTGTATTCTGTACTTCTATATAATCTCCTCTTACATTTCATGCTCTCCTAAAGCATCTACATGAAAACTTTTTACAGGAATATCAGGCCAGAGCATAGCTGAATTTTAAAACAAGGCAATCGCACATTAACCCCCCCAAGGTAACCAGTGCAGAGAACGGTAAGTGTGCAAGGTATATAGGGGCGAAGCTGCACGTGTCTGATCTATTTGGATAAAAAGATGTTATCTCATGAACTTTTGCTGCCAGCGCACCAGAGAAAAGTAAACTTGAAGAGTTCTGGTTCTGTTTTTCCCAGTTTGTGAGCCAGTGATACAGGAGCAAACTTCTTTTTACCCCTTCAGAATTTTCTGAGGCAGTTGAATAACATTTCAGGGATGTCTGAGTGTAGTGAAGGACCAAAACACTAACAATCAAGGGCACACAGGGGTATTCCTGCACTGTGTCGTATCATCCAAACAGCCCAAATGCTATGGTAATTTCTAGCAGTTTGAATTAACTTTACAAACTGCTCTGGCATTTTAAATAAAGGCTTACCACATAATTAAGGCCTAGCTTTGTCAATATGTCTGAGCTACAGTCTATTTGATGCATTGCAGTGACCACTAAAATTCTCTTTGATGCCCCATATGTTAGAAAAGCCATGATGAATGACTGCAGTGTTCCCATTACTGTCATTCATAGCTGAGATCAGCCAGCTTTCCTACCCAAGGGCTGGAAGGAGTCAGCGTGCCATCCGTACATTGTTTTTATGCCAATACGTGTGGGATGATCCTGTTAACTTTCCAGATCCTTTATAGGGCAGGAGTAGACTGAAAATCCAGCCCCACTATTCTGCTTAGTTCTTTGTTTGCCAATGTATGTCGTGAATGGTTACTTTTAATCTTCAAAAACGGGTGTTTTAAATTAATAATGATGTTGACAAGATGCAGTCTAAATGACTTATTCCACTTCATTACATCTATTCCAAAGTCATTATTGGAGATCAGGATGACTATCAAGCATTTGGGGTATCAAACTTTCATAATGGATTTGGCAAACTCACCAATATCAGTCTTGAGAGAGAAAGAAACAGCCCATCCCTATTGAAAAATTAATTTCTTTAATGATGATACTACTATTAATGAACATGAAATGCATACATTCCAGTTTTAAAGGAATAGTATTTACCTTTTGTCTTTTTAATGAGTAATTATCAAATAGTTTTATCATTCCAGTGAACTTCGGTGTAAGTAAAAATCAGTGTAAAATCCAGACATACAGAAAAGGCTGTTTATTCCTGTGTATGCTTATTAAAGAGACATAAATGCATATAATTAATTATTGAAAAGACAGATAAATATGTTAGCATTATGCAGTGGTTTAGCCTCCCTCTACAGTTGTCCCACTCAAACTCATCAAGATGAAACACCCACAAATACTGAGTATTCTGCCCTAATCTGCCAAGTCTGACACTATAAATGCAAAAGAGATGCAAAAGGATAAAATTCCATATTCTCCACTGTTAAGTAGAGCCGTAAGGCTCATTAATTGCTATTTACACAGCTGAAAGCCACACATACACAGCCAAGTGCTTATTGATACTGTTAGTACACCAAAATATAAATGCAACATAACATGGCATATGTATTTTCTATATGACATCCCTCCTCTGTCTCTTTTATGATTTTTTTCACCGAGCTGCGTTTTTCTGATAATTTTTAAACTTACTGCCTAGAGATTTACTGGCAGAATTGTTTCACATTGAACAAAGATAGCCCTTTGTTGGTTTTGCTCCTTACATCTCTAGTGCCACAAACAGCTTATTAGAGAAGGTGTCTAGCAGTGCCAGCAATTTGGTAAACACTTCCTCGATATAAAGAGAAGGCAGTGCCTGGGGGTAATAATACTTACCTTCCACACGGTGAAGTTGGGAGGTTAAATTAGCATTTGCGAAGTACATGGAAGTCTTTGAATGGTGGACACCATAGAAATGAAGGCTAAAGCAAAGTACATTGTGAAGCAAAAACATCAACAAGCAATGCTATTCAATAACGACCATAATTTTCCTATTAGCAACACACAAATATGAGACTCATGCTGGATCTGGATCAGTTATTTTAGCCTGAAGTCTTCCATGTAGACACTTAATTATATATTCAGGGGTATGAATAAGTAGCCCAGTAAGCATGGTCAGATAAGCAATCCCTGTCCACATCTTGGTCTCAATCCATGTTTGCTTCTAGAGGCTGTTCAAGCATAAGAATTTGTAATCATCTTTAGCCTCCTGCTCTTGCAGGTTCTACTATGCTTTCTTTTTTTTGCCTTACTGTGGGAGAATCTGATTATCAAGCCATTTCCCTTATCACAGTTCCTCCCAGAGATCACTTTTGCCATTCTGCCCAGACGAAGCAGCATCTCTTGATGACACCATGCATGCCATTTATGTGAGTGTGCATGCTTAACAGCATCACATTGTCTAGTTCTAGCCTTGAATTCCCTACTTCACCCCAAATTTAGCACAATATTAGCTCCCACGTGTAATTTCTAATCTGAGGTAGGGTCAATAACTTGCTCCTGTCAATCTATGGATCTTAAAAAAAACCCCAACACTTCCCAGAGCTGCAAGATACTTACAGTACCACCACTTCCAAGGCGAGCGCTGGCACTTGGTACTTCTAGAAAACACGTTGTCTCATCAGACAGCTAAACAAAGATTGAAAAATGTCAATATTTTTTGGCTTGTTCTTCTTATAGGCTGAACTCAACATGGAATCAGGAAATGTTTGGTTCTTTTTCTGAACACTAAGTAATTAACAAGTAACTGTTTCCCTCTTAGAGTGAGTATTCTACAGCAGCAGGATAAACACGGCTTGGCTTAGTTAAAGGTGAAGTTTAAACACCTCCTTTTGTATTTGGTACTTTTTTATACGTTTTGAGCATTCAACATTGTTCTTACCCAACTGGACAAAGCTCAAGAAGAAAGTAACTTTAATGCATATTCTTTTAGTAGTATTTTAGTTTACTAACTAAAGTCAGGTCCTGCACCTGCTATGGAAATTATGCTCTCTTGTGTAAGCCTATGAGAAACCATTCCTACCATGGTCTTAAGAATAAAATGAACTCATCTGTCTGCTCAGTGCCAGATCCATGACTCTGTTTTTTATAGTCTTGATACTCATGAAGACTGCTTTTCTGGATTTCTACTCAAGTATAAGCAGATTTGATGAAATGAGGAAATCATACCACAGGCAGAAGATACAAGAAAAGAGATGGGGAGTGCCCCACAGGCAAGCAAATGTGGCCCCACTAAGTGCACTGGGTAGAACTGCTGAAGGAAGAGCAGCAGTGAACATCAGGATTGCACTGGGCAATGCCTATGCCAAATATGCACCTGCAGGGTGTGTGTGCAAACATAGCAGCGGCCAATTTTCATCCCGTGATGGAATGATGGTTTTTTCCAAGTGGTCATTATCAGACTGCACAGTGAGCTAAGGAATGGGCAGGGAAACTTAACATTTGTCGCTGTTTATTACAGTTCTCTGTGTCAGGACTGGAGATTGCAAACAGCCTGAGTACAGTCCCGTTCCTGTGAGAGCCAGTGGAAAATCTCTCTTTTGGCTTGGAGGCATCATAAGCCAATCATCCTGTGCAAAAGGATGCATCTTTGTCTCTCTACAGAAATAGTAGCAGCAGCTACAGCTGGGCAGAAAAAAAAGCCAGAAATAAAATCCTACCTCTTGTAGATGCTCCTGACAAAGAAAATTATTTGTCCTCTTCTGCATCCTCTTTTATCAAATGATTTAGCTAATTTGGAGAAGTAGAAAAATGTTTCCCCTTTATGGAAAGAAGCTTACAGTCATGTTTCATATGTCTATCATGACGACCTCTCTATCAAGAGGACAGAAAGACCCTCCTAACGCTCTAGTCCATGTTCTCAAAATTCATGAAAGAGGACACGAAAATCAGCCTTGTAATGCCAGTGTCACCTGTGCCATACACAGAAATGAAAATCACATCCTGGTCCTGTTGGTACTATCTGATTATAAAGTCATAAGCCTGACCAGGTCTTTACACACAGCATCACACTGGAAGTTCAAATATGTTGTTTGCCTGCTATGACCCCTAATCCTTTTTCAGAGTAAAAGCTTTCCAGCAAGTAATCCTATAGGATTTGCTTCTAGGTATATGCACTTGACTGTATTAAAGTGTTGGTAATGATCCCAGTTTACCAAGCATTCCAAAATCAGAAGGGCTTAGTCCCTTAGTGACAGAGTCAACATTGTGCAAGACCAATTAAATGTATAACACATGAATCATAGAATCACAGAATGGTTTGAGTTGGAAGGGATGTTAAAGACCATCTAGTTCCAACCCCCCTGCCATGGGCAGGGACACCTTCCACTAGACCAGGTTGCTCAAAGCCTCATCCAGCCTGGCCTTGAAGACATCCAGGGATGGGCCATCCACAACATCTCTGGGCAACCTGTTCCAGTGTCTCACCACCCTCTCCAAGAAGAACTTCTTCCTGATATCTAATCTAAACCTCCCTACTTTTAATTTAAACCCATTACCCCTTGTCCTGTCACTACAGACCCTTGTAAGAAGCCCCCCCCAGCTTCCTTGTAGCCCCTTCAGGTACGGGAAGGTGCTATAAGGTCTCCCCGGAGCCTTCTCTTCTCCAGGCTGAGCAAGCCCAACTCTCTCAGCCTGTCCCCATAGCAGAGGTGCTCCAGCCCTCTGAGCATCTTCGTGGCCTCCTCTGGACTCGCTCCAACTGGTCTATATCCTTCTGATATTGAGGGCTCCACAGCTGGATGCAGCACTCCAGGTGGGGTCTCACAAGAGCAGAGTAGAGGGGCAGAATCCCCTCCCTCGACCTGCTGGCCACACTTCTCTGGATACAGCCCAGGATACGGTTGGCTTTCTGGGCTGCCAGCGCACACTGCCGGCTCATGTTCAGTTTTTCACCCACCAGTACCCCCAAGTCCTTCTCCTCAGGGCTGCTTTCCATCTACTCTCCACCCTGTCAAGGAGTTGGCTGACAACATCCCACCACCAAAATGGCCCTTAGGTTGCCACTGGATGTCAGTACAATCACAAGTGTCCTCCTGTGGGTGGACAGATTTGGTTAAAGAGCAACTGCAAGCTTGGAAGAGTGGGAAGTCAGAACATACCAAACCATACCAGTCACACTGCCACTTCAAAAGCACAGCTGAAGAATTTGATTTTACATTGGGAGACTGAGCTTTATGCTCAGAGGCCTTAGCAAAATTATAATGTGCACAGAAAATACCAGAGCTGTTAAAAGATCAGGCATTACGTATTGCTAAAAACATAGGATGACAATCACTATTATATACATATCTGCATATATAAATTTTAGCATACATTCATGTCACTAGTTGCCTAATTCAGCTTCTTTTCAAGTGAACAGAGGTTGTGTTTGGTCATAAGGTCTTATAATTCCTAATCTTCCTCCCCTATTAAATATGTGCTGATACTTTTTTTTTTTTGCTTAGAATTTATGCTACCCTCTGGGTTGAAAATTTCACTTTCATTTGACGTGTATTTGACATCTATTGAACCTCTGCTGAACAAATCTGTCACTGAAATGATAACTTCACAAATTTCTTCGAAGACTTTGACAATACTTTGCTGTCACTTTACAGTTGTGTATTTCTGAGCCTAGAGCAGCAGCAGACGGGGCACATGGCATGTGGTTGAAAGCTCAGTCCCAAAGTTTGGATGGTACCACGTTACCACTGACCATGAGGAAAATGAATCCTGCTAACCAGCAATCTCTTCCTTGTAGTTCAGCTTCTTTCTACAATGCCCCAAGTTCCTTTTTGGTTTAAATCTGCTTCCAAGATGCCAAAAAGCTCAAATAATCAGTTTGTGTCATCTGGCAGAGCTGTTAACAGTGGGTGTGTCACCCTTCCTGGCCGTGACTGGAGGCTCCCTTTCTCAGTAGCTTTGCCTAACACTCTGTCCCCCAGCTACTGAAGATACTGGACAACATGTAAAATAAAGACATGCTGTAAATGCACACATCATTTACCAAAAAGTATTCAGCATGATAAAGTTCCTGCTAAACCGTAGCCCCCATTCTACAGAAATGGACAATTTGCCACCTAGATTTGCTGCCAAGAGCCAGGTAAGTAGGTGAGAGGCCAAGTTCAGCTTTCAGGATGGCAGTTACGCTTTACAGATTTAGTACAGCAAAGAAACAAAATTCCCTTCTCTTGACAGGCTTTCCTTTTTGCAAGAGTACAGAAAAGCTTTCTCCTTTGCAAATCATGACTAACTTTCTCAGACATAGTTTCAGTCACTTGTGCTGCTTCCCCTCAGTGTAAGTTGCAGTAGTGTACGGCTTCCACTGGCAGAGCGGACAAGAGACAGTCAATGAGGCACACCTGGTCATGATGGCCAAAGCCAGAATACAGCTGCAATTATATTAAAATGCAATTATTACAATTGTACAATTGTTGCAATTACTAATACAACAGAAATTCACCACTGACAGCAAAATGCTGGCACTTTGTCAGTATGAATAACAAGATAATGCACCTTTACCAAAAAAAAAAAAAAAAAAAGGATTTGCTTGAACGGAAAAAATTAATGACCATAAAGGCAAGGTAGGTTAAAAGTCTGTTGCTTGTTCCATGGAACACAATTTCTTTTTAAGTATGACCCATGAGAAAATGAAATTAGGACTTTATTTCAGGCAGCATCCTTCCCTCTTTGAGGAAATTACACAGCTATGGTCAATGCCTTCAGAGTTACTTGGTATTCAAAGACAGGACTGTCAATTAGTCAATGAGCAATAAATTTTAAAAGTCAGTTAGTAGTAAATTATCTGTTTCTGTAATGCCCTGCAAATCTGTTTCATACTAATGTCTGTAGAGCCTAGCATGACTTCACCTCAACTATTTGACATATGTTACCCTTCCCACTATCAGCAGCTTCAGTGGAATATTAAGTATTTTTATTTAAGCTGACTTGTGGACTTTCTTATATTAATTTTCACATCTGCCTAATATCAATATAAAAATGTTATTTCTACATTGAATATATTATAATCATAGACTCCTAGAATCTTTTAGGTTGGAAAAGACCTTTGCAGTCATCAAGTCCAACCCTTAGCCTAGCACTCCTACTACCACCACTAAACCATGTCCTTCAGCACCTTATGCACCTCTCTCAAATACCTTCAGGGATGGTGATTCAACCATCTGCCTGGGCAGCCCATTCCAATGCTTGATAACCCTTTCAGTGAAAAAATTCTTCCTAATATCCAGTCTAATCCTTCCCTGGCGCAACTTGAGGCCATTTCCTCTTGTCCTATTGCTTGTGACTTGGGAGAAAAGACCAACATCCACCTCACTACAACCTCTTTTTGGGTAGTTGTAAATAGCAAAGGACTCCCCTGACCCTCCTCTTCTCCAGGCTAAACAATCCCAGTTCTCTCAACTGCTCCTTACAGGACTTGTGCTCTAGACCGTTCCCCAGCTCCCTTGCCCTTCTCTGGACACACTTCATGACCTCAATGTGTTTCTTGTAGTGAGGGGCCCCAAACTGAAAACAATATTCAAGGTGCAGCCTCAACAGTACAAGGGGGCAATCACTTCCCTATGCCTGCTGGCCACACAGTTCCTGATGCAGGCCAGGATGCCATTGGCGTTCTTGGCCACCTGGGCACACTGCTGGCTCATACTCAGACGGCTGTTGACCAACACCCCCAGGTCCTTTTCTGCCGGGCAGATTTCCAGCCACTTGTGCCCAAAATTGTAGCATTGCAGGGGGTTGTTGTGACCCAAGTGCAGGACCCAGCACTTGGCCTCGTTGAACCTTACACAGTTGGCCTTGGCCCATCGATCCAGCCTGTCCAGATCCCTCTGCAGAGCCTTCCTACCCTCAGGCAGATCAGCACTCCCACCCAACTTGGTGTCATCTGCAAACTCACTGAGGGTGCGCTTGATTCCCTTACCAGGTCATGGATAAAGATATTAAAGAGAACTGGCCCCAGTAAAAAGGCCTGGGGAACACCACGTGTGACTGACTGCCAACTGGTCTTAAGTCTATTCACCACAACTCTTTGAGCATGACCATCCAGCCAGGTTTTTATACAGCAAAGAGTGCACCCATCCAAGCCATGAGCAGCCAGTTTCTCCAGGAGAATGCTTTGGGAAACAATGTCCAAGGCTTTCCTAAATTCTAGGCAAACAACATCCACGGCCTTTCCCTCACCCACTAAGGGGGTCACCTTGCCATAGAAGGAGATCAGGTTGGTCAAGCAGGACCTGCCTGTCATAAATCCATGCTGACCGGGTCTGATCACCTGAGGGTCCTGTATGCATCTTGTGATAGCACTCCAGATGTTCTGCTCCATAACCTTCCCTGGCACCGAGGTCATACTGACAGGTCTGTAGTTCCCTGGATCCTCCTTCTGGCCCTTCTTGTAGGTGGGTGTCACGTTTGCTACCCCCCGGTCAACTGGGATCTCCCCAGTTAGTCAGGACTGATGCCAGATGATGGGCAGTG
>NW_010274095.1:15586-20442 GCF_000690775.1 Eurypyga helias
TAAGGGGTCTAAGCGGAGTAACAGGTCACTAACCATTTCCTCTTGGATTATGGGGGTTTCATTCTGCTCCCTGTCCCTGACTACCATCAGAGGGTGCTGTGTACACAGGGAACAGATGGCCCTGATATTAAAGACTGAGGCAAAAAAAGACATTAACTATCTCAGCCTTTTCCTCATCCTTAGTCACTGTGTTTCTCCCTGCATCCAGTAAATGATGAAGATTCTCCTTAGCCCTCCTTCTGTTGCTAATATATTTATAGAAACATTTTTATTTTATTTTATGGCAGAGGCCAGGTTGTATGTGTTGTGGAATACATATTACCTATAGAAGAAGCAGGTTAGGTAGCTTTTGGTCCACAGACTCGTTTAAATAAATCTGTAGAATCAGATTAGTGCCCAGTATAAGAGAAAAAGTAAAAAATAAAATAAAATTAAGCCTAGCTTGAGTCTGTTGTGTAAAGGGCAATGTATTTCATAACTCCAGACATTGGAGGCGCTACCAAATTTATAAAATTAATGACCAAAATTAATACCAAATAGTGAGGAGTTTCGCAGGTACTAACTCTCATTATTTCAGGACTTTTGTCCCACCTCTGATATGTGTGTCCATCTGTCCCACTTCTGGTCTATTAACCTTGGTGTTATATCCAGACCCAAGCCAAAAGCAACTCTGGCAGCAAAAGTTATTCTTGTGATGTGGATGACTGGGTCCACTAATGCATCAGACAACAGAGATCTGTAAGATTATACAGATTTTGAGGTTGTCCTTGTGGGAATCAGCATGCTGGACAAGGGGAAGGAACATACTTGGTTGCTCTCTACAGAACAGCACAACGCGTGCCAATTACCACCTAAGTCTGCAATATGCCAATTACTCCATATTCTGTAGAATATGACCTTGGTTTGACATGGTTTAGGGACCAGTAAAAGATCCTGTTAGCTATTCTTTGTATTATTTTCTACCTCATATTTACCTTCTCCCTTATCTAAATCATCCTTTAAATTTTTTAATTTCTTCATAAGCACAAAAAAAGGTCATTCCTATGGGTTGTAGATTATATACTCCTACTCCTTAGCCTGTACCCTTACCACTGTGTATTGTTACTCCCAGGTTCATACACAGGAAAAGTAATTCAAGTGGTCCCCCAAAATTTAATGGTCCACTTGGGATGTATGAGCACATCCAGGCTGCTTTCTTCCTGGACCATCATTCTGACTAGAAAATTGACAGCCTGCTTTGATTTCTCATTGGTGCTTTTTATCACAGTGGCCAAAAGAACTACTGCAACAGCTACCATTAAGGAGGCTGTGTATGGAGACTGGATTAATTGTCGTGGACAGAAGATGCACAAAACCAAGCAATGAAGTTATATTTATCAGCAGAAACATAGAAATTCCTGGGTATTGCATGATTTGGTTATCTATTTGGCGTTTTGCGACTTTTGCTTCATGTGCCATAGAGGAAGAATACTGCTACCTACCTGGCTCCATCAACCTGATACAAAGTCAGGAGGATGCTCTTAATTTGAAAAGTCCTTTCCTCCCCTTCCCAGAGTTAAACATATCTGTTAAGGACTGCTGCTATCACTATGGTTACAGCCAGCCTCTCCAGGATCTCTGTTTGTACCACTGGCCCTAAGAGCAAGATGGGGAAGCAAAGCAACAGCGCTGGGCCTGATGCTGGCTTGGGCACAGACAGGATGGGGCCTGAAACTCTGCCTGAGCTGTAAAAAGGAAAGGGCATCTATGCTGGCTGAAGAACTGAAAGATCTGAGTGTAAAACCTGGGAAACAAACAAAACCAGCCGAAATGTAAAGAGAAAAACTTAAAGTGCAGAAATAGAGTCCTACGTGCTTTACACCACCTGAGACACGGGCATCTCTGGTGCAGAATTCAGGTGTGATGAATCAGCCTCTAGACATGCCTCCCTCCCTCCACGTGGGTGCCTGAGGGTGAGGTTAACACAGGCCTCCTCCTTTTTCTCATTTCAAAATCAGTTAAGAATTATCTTTGAGCGTTTGTCTCAAAATGTCTGTTCAGCTTGTCATTAATGTATCTTCTCTCCTTTAGGGTCTTCATTGCAAGGTTGAAAGTACAGTTACAGTCAATAAAAAAAAAACCACTAATCTGTGTTATTCTTAAGAGCAAGAACCTTTTCCAGCTGCTGACATGGCCCTTGTCTAGACCTCCTGGTGCATCCCACCAGCCACACTGTGAACCTGGGATTCACAAAGCCAGCACGCCAGGCCACTTCTCAGAACCGAGTCTGAAACTACCTTCTCAAGGTAACCCCAAGCCCCTGTCTGTTTAGGCCTAGGCCGCACCCTCCGTGGTGGCTCCTTATTCAAGATGGTTCCTATTTCCTGCATGGCTGTTATTCCAAACCTGAACGCATGTTTTGTAGAGTCATTGTGGTGTTTTGCTGGGGTTTTTTTTTTGGGGGGGAGGGGTAGGTGTTTGTGTTTTGAAATCCAAAAGCACCTCTTCCTTCAACAGATCACATCCTTTTAGTCTGAATTTTAAGAGTACTGATATCTTCTTGTCTCATTGGCTTAAAGCAACTTAGGCTTTCAAAAAGATCATAATGCATCAAAAATTCAGACAACATGCTTGTTGAGAATGAGATTTGTCTGAAATACCTCTCAAACCTCTCAGGGTCAAGTGATCCTGTTTTTTCTCATTAAAACTTTTGTATGCAGCCATCGATGGTAGTCCATCCACTGACTTTAACAAGCAATAGAGAGGAGCCCATGTAGAGCAGTAGCGAGCAAACGTGACACAGATGTAAGTAAAACAAATTTTAATGGTTTTTATTCATGACATGGGCTATTTGTTGCTGCATAAGTGAGTGGTGGCAGATAAATTAACATTTTTAAAAATGCTTCTGTAATTTCAATATTGTAATCTGTTCCTTTTTGTTCTCCAGCTCGTGACTTGGCAACTTGCTGGCTTATAACCAATATACTGAGGGATTTTTTTATTCTTTTCATTCAAGTTCAGTTTGCAATAGATACATTTTAAGGCAATAGTACAAATTGAATTATCTTTTGCTTAAATATTTTGACAATATGAAAATATAAAATGAGCGGAGTGTTAACGATCACAGTCTTTGGTGACACAGATGAGAATCTCAGTGACAGAAACTGCTGATAACAATATGGACTAGTCCAGAGAGTACCCAGACCTTCCCATTAATCTTGGTTCAGAAGATGTACATTAGACATCAATAAAAACCTGCGTCACTACTTAAATACTTTGCCTAGCATAAAGTTGAAAACTATCTTGCTTGCGGCAAGTAAAGCTACTCTAAATTTCTGCTGGGTGAAATCAGCAAACTCTGAAACAGTTTGTGTGGGTTTTTTCCCTATAATATACCAGCTAAAAAGCAACCTCCTGTCTTTTTGAAAGTCAAGGCATTCTAAACTCCTGTCAGTATTACCAAGAAGAGTTTAGAGTCACTCTTAATGCCAATAATGGAACATGAAGTATCTGTAGATCCCAACTGTTTCTGTCCTCTGAAATCAATTGGTATGATGACCTCAATCACTGACCATGAAGTACAGAGGGAAAATGTTTGTGTGCCTCTGCTAAGACATGCTTCCGTCTCACCCAAATCACCCCATTAATGACGAATTTCTAGGAAGGGAAGTTAACATTTCTGTCATAAATTAAACCTGACTTCTAAATATGACTAAAATTTGTCTGTACTCAAATAGGAGACTTGAATAGTAATGCTAAAGAACACAGTGTTATATTATCTTTCTGTGCAACTCCAGCATTTATTCATTCGCCACTCATTACTGAGCGGGGCTGACAAGTATGGACACTGTGGTTATGCACGTTCTCACTACAGGAATGTGTGAGTCTCACTTATGGGAACATTCCAAGTTTGCAAACCCCTAATGCTTATTGATAGCAGTTAGTAACATACGCTTTACGTCTTTTTTGAAATGACATCCCTCTCCGTATTCAAACGCTGCCTTGGAGAAATCCAAATGCCTCTATCTGCTCTGCAGAAATAAAGAAGATTTAACTAATATTGAAAGCATGAAAATTCAAACACCTTTCTTCAGTGGACATAAGGCACCATTTGAACAGTTTTGGAAGAGATTTTTTCATAGAAAAAATAGACTTGAATTTTTCAGCGGTGTTTTTTAACAAGATTCCCAAGCTTTCAGGCTACCTAGGACTTTAAGATGTCTTGGTTGTTAGGTAAAAAAAAAAAAAAGTAGTAGAAAAGCTGCTGTTTCATACTGTCACAGACCACAATCCCTTGTCAGTATTCCGCTCCTGCCATAATAAATGAAAATGGTGCCGTATGTCTTTGTAGGCAACACAACCCAATTATCACCTCAGAGGCACAAATCTTCAATACTGACTGTACATACTGTTTTCTTCAGCTAATTAATAACACGCGCTCATATCATCATCTGAAATCCGTTCTAACGGCCGCTCCGAGTAATTGCTACCAGTAGTATTTCATTTAGACCCCACCCACTTAAATCACTTCACTCCGAAAGTTAAGTTCAGGCGGTTTATGGTGGTGGATGTGCGCCACATTTCGCGGTGCCCCACGGATCACTCCGGTAGGCTTCACTCGCACAATGAAATTGTGGTAATATATCCTCGCTAGCCTAGCGCTGCCTCGTATCCCAGATCTTTAGGATATCTTAGGTAACAGAAGACCCTTCTGGGGACGTATTTCGGGTATCTTTGATAACAGCATCGTAAAAAGGCTCTGGAGAAATCCAGTGTGTGTGCAGTTTGGGGTGCCTGGGTGCGTTATTTTCGGCGTTAACGACAGGACCAGGCTGCAGGCAGGGAAAGCATCAGTTGGCTCCGCCAACCTCGAGGGC
>NW_010274096.1:0-6706 GCF_000690775.1 Eurypyga helias
TATAAAATATTTTATATTTTAATTTATCTTTTATCCAGAAGGTGTAATTGTAGGCATCACTATGTACTGTATTATTGAAATATATTAGACATTATATTCACTCTCTGTATATAAATAAAGATGAAGGTATATTCAGAGACACAAAACCCCATATGATTAACTGTCAGGATTCATTACCTGTTGCTGATAAAGTCCAGACTTCAAAAGAAAGCTAAATTTCTGTTTCACTGCTCCATTAAACCATATCTAAAAACAATGAGACAGGTCTTCACAACTGAAAATATTCAAAAGTTCAAAACCAGAACGGCAATCTGATTCCAATCCAGGAAGAACACACATGGTCAGAACATAAAATAGAAAGATATAGTCTTTGTCTTAAAATTATTTTTTTTTTTAATTGATAGTTTTAATGAGCTTCCAGAACACATCTTTTTTCATCACGTGGGATAAACATTTGACTGCCAGTACTTTACATGTAGTTACATGACATCTGACCAATTCTAAAACTCTTTTGCAATCATAAATGGCAGACTTCTTTCTAGAAGTATTAGAAATTATGGTACTGAAATAGTTCAGAACTGTCTTCAACAGTATTAACCTCCAGTGAAGAGAGAAAATATCACCTAACCAAAAAAGCCTGTTAGAACTCAGACAATGCAGCTGTAAATCTCCTGTGAATTTCTGGATGGAGATACACCAAAAGATTGATTTTATTCAGTCTGATTTTAGACAAAATTATTTTCTTTATTTCAGCAAATAAAAAAGCTGGACTAACAGTATTTTTGTAAGAAAATCTTTATCATCTTAAAAACTATGCTTCTCACTCATCCTCTTCCTATATGAGAGTGTTATATGTGAAATTAAGACCTAAAGGACCTTCCCATTTTTTTAATTACTTTTCTGATCTTTTCACTTATAATCTCAGCCCCTATGGTCACTATGAGAAAGCCTCCTCCTGTACCCCGTAAATGTTAATTTCAAATTACTTACACCTTGCTTACATGAATTTGAAAGAAGGGAGTTTCAGGCCTGAGGGGTCTGAAAGAGGGAGTAAATAGCCTTTAACAAAATATTCAAACATATAAAGGATGTAAATGTGAATGGGAAATATTTCAGAGTTCTACAGGGCAAGGTACTATATCAAAACACTACAGTAAAGTTAGAAATAGTTTATTTATACAAACCAGTTCATCCCTCTCCAAAATAAACCCAAACCCCAGATAATATTGAAAAACATTCTCTCAAAATGTAAAGGAAAATCTTGGAATATTAAAACTTCATTACAGAGAGAAATGTGCATTAAGGTCTTTACTACAGTTAATATGTATGCAAACATAACTCTTAAGCTGAGTATCTGACAGAAATTTAAAGAAACAACTAGTTGTTATTAGTAACTGTGCTTTTCAAGCATTTCCATCACATTCATAGAGACAATTACTTGGGACTCTGGGATTAATACACTTAAAGTTGCTACTAACAGTAATATGACCACGGATAGCAAATATGTTCCATATACAAAACTATATAATTATCTTTGTTAACCCTTGTCCATTCTCTAGCACTGTCCTTCAAAGTTTCATAGAAGAATAGGATTATTAGTTTAAAAGTGATCTTTGATTACTGTATCTGAAATGTGTAACTGAAGATACTGTTATTACGCTAAACCTTATCTGTTTACTGAAGTGGTGAATGTTTTACCCTCGCGACAGTGGATGAACACTCTGCCATTTAAAATACACACTTGCGTATGAAATGGCCGAATTCACATTGATTTATATGTGACAACTCATGTATTTAAGTACCTTGAAGAGTCTATATTTGGCCTCTTGCTAAGATCAATTGCATTGGGAACTATTTCAGCTGGACTTGCATCAAGACCCTAGTTAGGAAGCTTTTCCTTTTTGACTAAGAAAAATTATATCTGCATTTAATTTGGAAAGAAAGGATGGTTCTCAGTAATCATGAAAACCAAAATAATTCTTGATTCCTTACACAACATGGGCAAATACATTTGTATTTCTCTAGTTAATGGCAATTACCAGGCTTATTTTCTTTCAGATTGGTTTTAGAATTTTTAACCTAACAGTTTTACACTCATCTTCTTTTCATTTTTTGATCCAAAACTTTTCTAAGTAGAAGGAAACACATCATTACTGGACTCTTCTCTCCCTTTTCCACTAGATCCTGATAGTTCTGAAGTTTAAAAGATGCATTTTGAATGCACTTGAAGTGGACATTTATATGCTGCTCTTATTAGAAAAATTCTCTAAAAACTAGGCTATTACATAAAAGTCAAAAATCACATCCTTCTCTGATAGTACTTGAAAGTTAAGAAAGATTTTAAGTGATTTTATGAGAAAATCAATCCTGTCATTCTGTTTGTGGTGATTTATTATCACCTACATAGATAAGCCCCCCAAAAGAGGACCAAATTAAAAAAATACTATTTTTGGATCCCAGTGATGTGCAAAAATGACATGGATGTCAAGATTCTTAGTATAGTTGAGCCTCTAGCTGTTTTGAGCATGTTTCTAAAACATTGTTAATGTGAAAACAGAACTTACTTATGACATGCAAGTTTGTATAAAATTGTATCAGAAAAAAGAACTTGTGAGGTCATAGCTTGTTTATCAGGTACTTGAATCTCACTTAAAGTACTAAAAATATTAAAGGATGTAGAAATTACTTCAGTCTATTAATTAATCATAATTTAGTTATTTACATTTTTCCTATCCTTAGGAAGTCTTTCTCAGATTTTAGTTTTTAGCACCTTTACATTCCTGGCCTTCTGATTGTGGCATATTTTCTGAAGAAAGGAACGAAAATCTGCTTTAATTAAATTGAAAAGACGATTACAAAAATTCAACTTACTTTCCACAGTAAATGCATTGATAACCTAATTATAACATAAATAAAATATTTTGAGGATAAAATGTAGAACGTCTTGTGAACTAAAACCATCATTTTGTTAAAATGTAGATTACAAGGGCATGATTTTAAAAATGTTATAGAATCACAGAATCATAGAATGGTTAGGGTGGGAAGGGACCTTAAAGACCATCTAGTTCCAACTCCCCTGCTATGGGCAGGGACACCTTCCACTAGACCAGGTTGATCAAAGCCTCATCCAGCCTGGCCTTGAACACTTCCAGGGATGGGGCATCCACAGCTTCTCTGGGCAACCTGTTCCAGTGCCTCACCACCCTCTCCGTGAAGAATTTCTTCCTGATATCTAATCTAAACCTCTCCACTTTCAATTTAAACCCATTACCCCTTGTCCTGTCACTACAGGCCCTTGTAAAAAGTCCCCCCCAGCTTCCTTGTAGGCCCCTTCAGGTACTGGAAAGCTGCAATGAGGTCTCCTCGGAGCCTCCTCTTCTCCAGGCTGAACAAGCCCCACTCTCTCAGCCTTTCATCATAGGAGAGGTGCTCCAGCCCTCTGATCATCTTCGTGGCCTCCTCTGGACTCGCTCCAAGTGGTCAATATCCTTCTGATATTGGGGGTTCCACAGCTGGATGCAGTACTCCAGGTGGGGTCTCACCAGAGCAGAGTAGAGGGGCAGAATCTCCTCCCTCGACCTGCTGGCCACACTTCTCTGGATACAGCCCAGGATACAGTTGGCTTTCTGGGCTGCCAGCGCACACTGCTGGCTGCACTTTTTATTTATAGAGACCAACAATAGAGATTATATCATAGCAAATTGCATAAAGATGTTACAGTGTTCAGTACTTTCTCCTGTGTACAGTCTTTTAATCTGTGCTCATCGTTAAAGATAGTAATTAGGAGAAATGTGATATTCATAATACTTACAGCTTAGAAGTTACATCTTCTTATTCAGTGCACTACTGGGATTATATCTGCCCATTTTAATGACAACAAAATAATTTTTTTACAGGTTTTACCCTATTGAACACTTAAAAGTTAGAGCAGAAAAGAGAAATTATTTTATCATGTTTATCATAAAAATTGTAAACTGAATTTTAGTTATAGGATTTAATTTACCAATTACCATACTCAGATCTGGAATGAAAATAAACATAATAATCTTATAATTGAATAAAGAGTTTTGATAAAATTTAAATCAATCAGGGTAGATTATTTTTGTTAAAATACAACTCAGGAAATACCAAGTGTCTTCAGATTCTTCCACATCTACCCCACACATATCACAGAACAGCATCGTTCTCAACTCTGTTCCATAGGAACATAATGTTAAATCTTTTCTACATTTCTTTCATTGCCTCTGCCTATATAAGAAATATATTACACTGAAAATAGCCAGTTACATATCACTGATATTTCTCCAAGCAAAGATAATCCTGAAAAGCTTTCATTTCTTATGACCTGGCAAAAGATCAAAATAATATCTATATCTATACCTACATACATATATGTCTTTGTGTACATTTATCACAATGCTATCTTAGTGTTCAAAAGCACTTTAAAGTCATAGAATCATAGAATGGTTAGAGTTGGAAGAGACCTTAAAGATCATCAGTTTCCAACCCCCTTGCCAGGCTGCTCAAAGCCTCATCTATCCTGACTGTGAACACTTCCAAGTATAGGGCACCAACACTTTCTCTGGGTAACATGTTCCAGTGCCTCACTACCCTCACAGTGCAGAATTTCTTCTTTATATCCAAAAATTATCCAATCAACTCAGTGTGCTTGTGTCTTGACTCATAGTAGCAGACTGAATTAATCAATCATATTTAGTTATAAAGTTTTTTGTGTGATATATCTACAGGTTGTCTCTGAGATATAGGAAGTGATTCATCAGGGAGTGTGAGTTCCTATCCCTCACTTAATCAGGGAGCTGCTAATAGGGCAATTAAGTAGAAGTGATGACAACCCTATTTCCAAAAAGGCATTTTCACAAAGAGGCTTTGAAGGAGAAAGACTGAATTTGAAAGAAAGCCTGGAGGACTCCAAGAAAGAAATGGGATACAAAAATATCCACCATCTCCTCAAGACATTCCTTGAAAAGAGGAGTGAATGAAGCTGAAGGGCCTCAGCAGGCTGGACAGGAAAAACTCTGAAGTGAGTCAGCTAATGAGGAAGAGAGTTAGTGGTCTTCATTTTAGCAGTGCAAGTGTTGATTTCTTGTTTTCCTCATCCATATATTTTCTAATAAATATTTATACATTATTACATATTATATGCATATATCACATACATACATATGCTTATACAGGTGCATACATATATGTGTATGATCATTGCCACACATAAGGTGAGGAATCTAAAAACATGGTACTGAGACACTGTATCAAATCCCCTGATTCTTTGCATTGTATGCCGTCACAGAAGGTGCATGAACTGAGAGAGCTGTTAATACAGGACCAACAGCATGAAATGTCTTCCACTGTCAGGATAAACCAGAAAGCTCTCTCACAAGCTTCAGAGCAGCACAGGGCAGATCTATAAACCCTAAAGTTCCCAAAGGAGTGTATGATTTTTGCCTTACAGGTATATAAGACTTCTTATTTTCTTCAGAAAACATATACTCTTAGAAAGTAAATATATTTATCTGTGAAGGAGACAACAGGCTGTTCTTTATGACTTGGTACACGTTTAAAATGAGAATGTTTTTACCTTTCTGAATGAAAGAATGATGAAATATTAACCCCAGACTCAAAGGAGGACTGTGACTAGCAAAACCAATCCTCCTGACCTTATTTTATCTTTCATGTAGATCACCCAGTGCTATCATGGCCCAATTATGCTTCACTTGTGAGATCTGACAGAATTACAGCTCTTGATGACAAGATTAGACTCTATTTTTTCTTTAATTAGTATGTATCAAAGTGTCCAGAGTCCTTTTGATTTCATACTTTGACTGATGATAAGTCCATATTTATCCCTTATGTACCATACTGAGGATCCATACTTCTTAGTCAGGCTGTCAGATGGCTAAATGTAACCACAAGGTAAGTAGTTTCTACCGCAATGCTCACTGACTTCTTTTCCTTCAGTCCTTGTTCAGGATGAAGGTGATTACACTGAACGCACACAACTTCACTTACTTCCAGTAGTTGAATGATATAGCTTTATGTTTTGTTCAGACTGTAGGCTATAACATTCTTCAGATGTGACTGGATAGCAACCTTTTATTTTGTATCATATCACAAATTAAATGAGAGGATGAAATAGGGAAAATCTTCAATTTGTCATATTTGAAATTCCACTAACATTGCAGAAGTTATTAACATTACTGACATCTAAAAAACTTGCAAATTCAATGAGTAAAGGGGAAAAATGTGACAGTTTTCACAGCAGATTTGATTGCTCACTGCTACACCAGGATGAAGAAGGTAGATAAGGCTTTTTAAAAGTAACTAGCAGAATCAGTCAGCACCCATGAATTGGAAGTTACAAGATGTTGTGGTTTAACCTCAGCTGGCAAGTAAGGACCATACAGCCGCTCACTATGCATCCTCTTGAGCAGCGTAAGGTGAGGAGAACTTGAAGGGTAAAATGCATCCTCCAGCGTAAGGTGAGGAGAACTTGAAGGGTAAAAGTGTGAAAACTCATGGTTTGAGATAAGAACAGTTTAATGATTTAAACAAAATATTATAATAATAATAATACAAGTTATAGTAATAAAAAAATATAAAAAAGAGATAAATAAAACCCAATAAAAACAAGCGATGCAAATTAAAACAATTGCTTACCATGAATGACTGATGCCCAGCCAGTCCCTGA
>NW_010274097.1:0-13662 GCF_000690775.1 Eurypyga helias
ACCTGTGCCAGTGCCTCAACCACCCATGCTCTCACTCCTCTCTTTTGCTGTTGTTGCATTTTTTTCCCCTTTCTTCAATGTTTTCCCGGAGGTGCTACCACTGTCACTGATGGACAGGGCCTTAGCCAGTGGTGGGTCCATCTTGGAGCCGACCGGCATTGGCTCTGTCAGAGATAGGGGTGGCTTCTAGTAGCTTCTCACAAAAGCCAATCCTATAGCCTCCCTGTTACCAAAACCTTGCCACACAACCCCAATACACAAGGCAGCCATGGGGAAGAGGTTGAATTAATGAAAACTATCTAGTATTTTTGAACACTTCTGCATATCCTACTGTGTTACATAGGAATAACTTGCTGATATGTGGGTATGTGGAGGTTAGTAGCTTAAGATGAACAATTTCCTACCAGAAACCATACTGTAAAAGTGCTTTATAAACCCATTCAGTAGCAACTGTAACAAAAATTAGTATTTTCTGTTTCAAAACAGACTTTCAATCATCTTATTTCTATTTCTTTCCATTTTTCAGGGACTAACTTAGCTGCTGTATCCAATTATTTTCTCTTTATTATACTTGAAAGGGTCTCAGAGTGGATAAAGCAGCATGTTGCTTTGTGGCCAGAGAGACCTTACAAATGTGATTAAGCTCATAGGCTGCAAACTCCTTAGGACAGGATCTCTCTTTTCTGTTTTCCAACCATGACCAGCACAGTAGGACCCCAGTCTTGGCTGGAGATTGTTACTGAAATGTAAGTAAAAATAATTAATTTTTAAATGATGTAGCAGCCAAGTGAAATATAATTATCTTGTATCAGAACTGAAAAGCTGCATATTGATTGCTTCAGGACTCACTTGTTCAGTTCCTCAGCTAATAAAACATTCATTTGTTTTTTATCATTACCCAACTCACAGTGTCGGCTAAAGTGCTAAAAGCAAAGGCAATTGTAATTTATTCTTTGGACTTTGCATTAACCCTATAGTACAGTCCTTTTCCTGGAGCATATTAAAAAAAAACATTATCCATGTTTCACACAGACTCACCTGATGCACTTGGAAGAAAAACTTTCTCATGGCATCAGCAAACATACCTGCAGTCAGGCGTCTGCCAGGAATGAAATCTGCAATTTAGGATCAGTCCATCCCCTGGCGAAGACATTTGCAAAATAGCTATGAAATGGGAGTAGAATTGAGTTCTTTGTAAAACAAATAAAATCAGAGGAATGCAGGAGAAATTTTATCACTTTATAGCAATCTGGCCAGCTAACAGTTTGCCTGATGCAGTTGCCTTTAATACAGTTGTACATTTATGAATAATTCTTGTCTTAAGTGACCGGCTTATGATGCTGCTCTGCCATTTTGAGATCCCTGAGAACTGTGGGAAGTTTGATTGACCAGGTTCATCTTTGCAGTTAGGTCGAGACTCAGTATGCAGAATCTGGGGTTTCAGAGGTAACCTTTCCTAGAGAAGTTTTTGAAAATTTCTTTTCCATCCTTGGAGAGGCTGCAGCCAAAACGCAGGGCTGTTCGAGCTCCAGTTGCCATAACAACAGGAGCTGGTGCTGGCTTGGACCGCAGCTGCCATCATGTGCTCTTTCATTTGCCAGGTACATGTAAAGTTAAAAGCTTAACAGAAATGTATAAAGCAAGCATCAGGCTGTAAACGAAGAACTTGTTTTGTGCAGCAGATGGTTTCTCGTAAATCGGACTGTGGAGAAGTATTTAATAAAAAAATCCATTTTAGGTTAAGTGCCAAAGAGGGATCACTTTTGGTAGTGCCTAATATGGGCATATCAGTGTCTCTTTGTGGCCTTATGCCCATTTACTACTGTTCTTTTATTAACGGGTTGGTTTAAATTCTGGTATATTTAAGAAACAGGTATAGCAGTGATTCTGACGTGATATTTTCAGGAGATAAGCTTACCACAGTGAAAGTAAACAAATACAGCCTCTTCCTGGACTGTAGAAACTTTACAATAATTCCCTATTCCACCTTGTTTATAAGGTATTTGCTGAAGAATCCCATTTTAATAATGTTTCTGGATTTTAATTACATGATCTCTGCCATTTCAGTTGTCACTAGCCTCCATACAGAGGGCGATACTCAGGAAACCTTTCTAAATCACACAAAAAGAGAAGGAAAAAAAAAAAGCATGTGGGATGTTTCATAGCGTAGGGAAACGATACTTTTGCATCTAATTTTTACTATCTAGCTTTCAGAAAGCAGCCACCTTATGTGTCTGCTCCAACTTTTTACACTGATGTTTTGTGTGTTAAGATTTATATGGATGGGTAATGGACTTCTTAATATGTGTAAAGTGCTTCTGTAGAGTGGGTTTGTGTAGGCGCTTCCATCTGCGCAAGAAGAAGATGGGGCTTAAAGCTCCCTGAAAAACACTTTCTGAAAAGCGTGATTTGGTAGGACTGTTCTTCAAAGGGTATTTTTGTGTGTCACCTAGTTTTGTGTCATCCCTCTTCAACTCTGGAAGGCCACATAAACAGGGAACCTTGCTGTCAGTACTGCAGGTGCAGACTCGGTACCTAACGTGGAGGTAAGCCAAAGCAGTGGAAAACCCCAGAGACCCTGCAGCTTCAGAAGAGTTACCCATTCCTACATGCTTTAGGGACTTCCAGTCGCACTTGTTACAGCATGGCTGCAGGAGAGGGGTGGGGAGTGTTGCAAGATAGAAGGGAAATAACATGGATGCATTGCCCAGCTGTATGCCTCCCTTAGAAATAGAAAAATAATAATTCTTACCAGTAAAAAATGACATTTTTGCATCACTCTATGGATCAGGAAATAATGAAGAAACTTAAATAGCAATAGAGGGAAATAATAGAATTAAATTAATAATCTCAGTCATAAATGATGGTTGTCAACCCACGGATCTAAAACTACTTAACATTGCCATTCTTCATTCAATTCATATACTTGGGGTTTGCTCAGCATAGAGCCCAGTCAGAGATTCCAGTATTGGCCTAAACCAATATTTACTCCACCACAAGACAGCATTTAAATTATTGGAAAAATTAGACTTGGCTGATAAATACAGCTTTTTGTAATAACCATATTTTTCAGCCCAACGATTGTGTTAATTTTTCCAATCCATACATTTTCTTTTTGGCTGTCATTCGATAGTTTAATACTGTCTTAATTTCACATAGGTACAGATGTCATTTAAGAACAAAAGCCGAAACACAGATTGGAAGTGACAAAATATTTCAACATACTGTCAGAGAACCTCGTCATTTTCATTTTATGTTCCCGAGCCATCTCACCCCTCGCCATCCCACACCCCAGAATTAAATATTTTGGTTTTAAGCATGGAAAAATTCCTACTGATGTTGAGACTGCCTGTGCTTAAGCTTTCTGCTAAATTATGAAAGTAGGATTGTTACAAATGCAAATGTTGTTTGGCATAATATGTAGGGAATGTAAGTAAATTGGATGGCATGATGCTGCTGTTTTGCACTATGACCATTCTGTGTAACTATATCCTTTGTGGGTGTTGCATGTATTTTGTTCTGTTGATTCAGTAAACAAAATGGTACTGATACTTACTTGTCCCCTCATAACATGCTAAGCAACCTCCCTCCATATTTTTACATCAATGCTTTATTAATAAATATCAACTGCCATATAAAAAGGAGGAGTTCAAGCAAGAAAAATTTTATTGAAAGTTTTAGAGATAATTGATGGAGAACATTTCTTCTATGATGAGCCTTCAGCTTGGTATTTTGTGGGGAGTATTAGACCCAATTGCTGGAAAAAAAATTCAATCTCCTAGAATCATATAATGGTTTGGGTTGGAAGGGACCTTAAAGACCATCTAGTCCCAACCCCCCTGCCATGGGCAGGGACACCTTCCACTAGACCAGGTTGCTCAAAGCCTCATCCAGCCTGGCCTTGAACACTTCCAGGGATGGGCCATCCACAGCTTCTCGGGGCAACCTGTTCCAGTGCCTCACCAGCCTCCCCGTGAAGAACTTCTTCCTGATATCTAATCTAAACCTCCCCACTTTCAATTTAAACCATTACCCCTTGTCCTGTCACTACAGGCCCTTGTAAAAAGTCCCCCCCAGCTTCCTTGTAGCCCCTTCAGGTACGGGAAGGTGCTATAAGGTCTCCCCGGAGCCTTCTCTTCTCCAGGCTGAACAAGCCCAACTCTCTCAGCCTGTCCCCATAGCAGAGGTGCTCCAGCCCGCTGAGCATCTTCGTGGCCTCTGGACTTGCTCCAACCAGTCAATATCCTTCTGATATTGAGGGCTCCACAGCCGGACGCAGCACTCCAGGTGGGATCTCACCAGAGCAGAATACAGGGGCAGAATCCCCTCCCTCAACCTGCTGGCCACACTTCTCTGGATACAGCCCAGGATACGGTTGGCTTTCTGTTTAACGGTTGGTGGTTAGTGGCATTCAGGTACTGCACGAAGCCTCCTGAAAGGTCCTGGTGTGTCCGGTGGGAGTAGCCGCCCCATGCCCCTGCGGCAGGAGGGGAGGGCAGGGGCTTGGCAGGGCTCTCTCTCCAGCTGCCTGCTCCTTCCTCCACAGCCTCTTTGTTGCACTTTGTGCCTCTAGGATTCTCCCAAAGCACTGCAAAAACCGTAAAAAAAGGGAATGAGAAAAATATTTTGAAGTGTACTGTGATAACTTCTCTAGGAGTTCTCCTACTCTCTGAATAATTTCCATTTGGATAATGGCCAACAGTCCTGCTAAATCCCTCCTGCAGTCTAAAGCAGGCTTGTTTGCCCACAGCTTACCCCAGAGTAGTCATTTACCCACAGGTAAAATAAATTCACTAAAAATGAGGCGTGCGTGAACACCTGAGTTAGGTGAAAGGCTGTCACAGTACCAGAAGGAGAAAGGTTGTCGAGCATCAATAGAGATGAGTTGCAGGAGAGAGTGTTTGGAACCCTCACTCTGAATAATTTTCCAGCAGGGGAAAAAAAAAATCCTTGCAGCATTGCAATCTTTGAAGAGAACAATTTTCTTAGTTACGGGGAGGTGAAGGGCTGTCCTTAACTGCGTGAAGAGCTGTTGCCCTCTGCCTCTGCAGCAGGGAGGTGGGATGGCGAGAGCCGGGGAGCATCTGAAAGGGTTTCAGCGGGAAACCTGAGCAGCGGGTTTTGTCAATGACAGAGCCTGTCTGCAGGATGCTCAGAAGAAAAGTGCTCTGAAAAGTCCTTATTGCTGTAGAAAACACTCTCCTTCCCACCCCACTCCCCCTTATATCCTGATTCAGGACATTTAAATTTTACTTTTTTTTTCCTGGCCAGTTCTAATCCTGTATTTTACAGTTTAAGAACGTGTAGTTTAAAACACTAAAAATGGAATTAGCTTTAAGTGAAGACTCCTGCCAATCTCAAAGTAGAGGTGTAATGTATTTCATACAGTTCAGGGCGCAGTTTACCTTATTGCCCATTGATTAAATTTCCAAAATTTCCACATGGAGCACTTATTGTAGTAATCCAGCATTTAAGTGACAGAAATCTGTCTTTTCTCTACTTGTAGTCAGGTATAGAAATATATTTCTTAATAGAAAGAGAACTGATATCCCACTTTTTTCTCAGGTATTCCTGCAGTTTAAAAATTAAATAAATTGATGGCAGTTAAAAAAATCTGAGATTCAGTGTTGGGGTTTATCTTGAATTGAAGTAGGGTGATAGTTAAGACTCAGAAACTGAGTGATCGAACCCATGGGTTTATTGTAAGACCTTTTGTTTGACTCACATACAGCAGGACTCTTTTCTAGATCATGCAGATAGTATTTCTGTGCAACTGTGTGCCTTTCTTGGCAGTGGCTTGGCATGAAAAAAGCATCTCGGTCTCAAATGTATAATGTACGCAAATGAATAATGTCTTTCTATCCCAATTTTATTATCTGATGAGTACATGCATAATTACTTCCCTAGACTGTCATGCTGCCTTTTCTGTTTAGGAAAAATACAGGTTAAACATAAAACAAACAGGGAAATGGGGGAGCGACGTTTTAGTGATCAGCATGGGCAGCTGTGAGGCAGGATTTTCCATTTTACATTTTCCTGAATCCACCAAGACCCTCCACATTGTTTCTGCACTGCTGTTTGCTTGACTGAACCTTAAATTTTGAGCAGCTGGTGATAAGGAAGTAAAGCCTCTTGTTCCTCCTGGAAGATCATGGATTCAGACTTGCCTGTGAAGGTGGATGCTAGCTACTGATGAACAAAATAATTAGCCAAGCCCTCTATTGATTGACTGATTTTTATTCCCAGTTTCCGAGCACCTGCATATGGCCATGTTTCTGTTTCCATAAGTTTCATCTGGATATTGTCCTCTCCTTGTTTCCTACACATTGCAACTGTCATTCTTGTAAACTGCTAGCATTTCCCAGGCGGGCCATCAGAGTTGTTTTAAGCAGCCACGGTGCTAAAAGTACGAATTTCTGCCACTTGCACAAGGCTGGTGCCCCAGTGCTTTCCAAGTGTTTAGCACTGTTTGTGGAAAAGAGGAAAAAAAATGCCATGGATTTATTGTTAATGGCTGATGAACTAGGTTTTAACACAGCTACTGCTCTCTTTTTAGGATGGACACTAAATGTGAATGATGACTTTTTCACATGCATACAGATATCTTAATCCAAAGCGTTTTATGATCGCGGTCATAGCGTGAGCCAGTTAAGTCATCAGTACCCTTTCAGACATTAATAGACTGTAAGGCTGGAAACGTCACCTACCCATACAGCCCACTAGTCTTTCCTGAATTAAGTCCCATAGGGAGCATACCTTTGGGACATTCAGACTTAACTTACAGCTTTCCAGTGGCTGACATTTTTCCTAAGCCTTTGTAAATAAGGCCAGTAACTAATCACTTGTTAAAATATGAGTCTAATGTCTTACCTGGAACCTTTAGCTTCAGTTTCCAGCTGCAGAACCTTGGGGAGCAAAACTAAGAGACATTTCAGCTCGAGTTTCATGCACATATAGATGCTTTTCATAAGGATTTCTGTTTAGTCTGCCGAAGTATTTTTGGTAATCCTCAGTATGATTAACTGAAATGATGCTATCTACTCATCTTAAAATTCCATGCGTGATTAGCTAGGTAATGAGAATGATAATTCTTTCCATTTATGTGTTGGAAATTAGTCTAAAAGATAATGAGTGATGTTTCATTACCCCATCCTGAAGGAGGAGGAAAGACCACATGAAGGAGAAGGAAAGACCACGTGAATGTCTACAAATAGCCACTGCTCAGAACCTGTCTTCAAAGAGGGTGGGTACAGTTGTGGGAAGGATGGTAGAGAGAGGGACAGCGGTCTGCTGCTCGTCTTCCATCTCACTCAGTGATTTCCTGCAATGGGAACTTCTTTCTCTGTATTTTAAGGAAAGGGCTGGACAGGATCTGAGCCAAAAGCAAGCACCTTTGGAAAACAGGCTGACTTGTCTTAGTTTGGACACCCATGATATAAGGTATTGTGCATGAGGGGGTGAATTTTTCATGGGCAGTACTGAGAGACAGCCTGTGTCTTTGCACGTGGAGAAGCAGATCCCTGCACTGCCTATCCTGATGAAATCCAGTGTTGTGAAAAGCTCTTCAGAGGTTTGCTATTTGTATGTTATTTTTTCGCTTTGGAGGAATGAGTGATCTGTTTCTGGCACATCATGTGACACTGGTAAATTGTTTAATCCATTCCGTCTTGTGATTTTCCCAGGCATAAAATGCACTCAGCCTTCAAAGTCTTTGAATTTCAGTGTATTTGAAGGCTCTTCCAAAATGTTGCCAATTCTAATTCCACAATATAGTGAAAATTCAGTTCTTCTTTTGTGTTTCAGTTATTAAAATTTGGATCTTCCTCCATCAAACTCTGTTGTCTTTCTGCCATTAAGCCCTTCCCTAGCACCCTGATTACAATTCTTTCAAGTCTGTATTTCCTATCTTCCTTTCAGGGTTAGACTAATTTCCCCTTATTTTGCTTCTGGAGTCTGTTTTCCATGTAGCATTCTTTGTGTTGAGCTTTGACGTGATCACACAATGTTAAAGAGCGTTGGAGTGTGCTTTTTTCCTTTGGAATAAAGATAAATTTCATATTCACCTTTCATTTCATAGATGGGGTTGCAACACTTATATTTCTTTACAAGATAGTTGTACGATGATTCTGTATCATAATTTGAAATCAAAATATACCAATATGCAGAGATTTAGCATCTGCCTGTACCTGGGAAATTGGTCCATGGGAGCTCAAATAATCATTCCATGGAAGCAGGGAGGAAGGCATATGTCTCCCCCACGTTTCCACATGCCTGCGCGCCGGGGCACAGCTCAGCCCTGCCTGAGCCAAGCTTGGGAGGACCTGCCCTGTGTGGAGGGCTTAATGTAAGGAGGACAAATCTCCTTCCCCTGCCTTGTCCCCAGCCCGTGGAGGAAGCATTTGTGTGGCCCTTAATGTAAGGAGGACAGATCTCCTCCCCCTGCCTTGTCCCCAGCCCTTGGAGGAAGCATTTGTGTGGCATCTGTATAAAAAAGAATCCGCGGAATTTTGATGGCTGATACAAAACGTGTAGGAGATGCAAGTATGTTCGGTTTGTTTTGCTTCACCATCTATAATTCACATTGCATTACAGTTCAGATAAATCATTCTGGATTCTCTGAATGTCTGGGCAGCAAATATATTGCGTTATTGCATTTGCTGATTCAATAAATACAAAACGTGGTTTCTGATGACATTTTCCTGCTGCAACAGGTCCTCTCTCTGCAGATCTTCTGTCCTGGCTTACACTCTCTGCTCTGTCTGAAAGTGTCTAAATTCTTGTTAGGGAAAAAAAGCTATTACCATCTTCCTGAGCATCTGGCCTTGTCCTCAAGGCTTCTTCTTTGGAGGAAATGACTTAAGTTTGACTTTTGTCACATCCTCCACTCCAATTCATTTTTGGTGGGATCCATGCTATGTGTTCTTCCTGCAGCTGAAGTTCATACCAGCACTCTGGCCTGCAGGTGCCTAGCTTTCCCAAACATAAAGAGCTTCAGATCAGGAAAACAGGTATAGAAAACAGGTATTTCAAGGCTCTCTGTACTTAATAGCACTCTGTACTTAATATCTCTCTGTAGCATTACAAGCAAGAAACGCAGTGATGGTAACAAACACATTTCTTCCGGAAGCAACCACATGTCGTGATAACGTTGTTTATCTGTCTTTTCTGTGAGTTTTCTCAGACCCCATTTTTACAGTGCAGTTTCTTATCATGCAGGCATTTTATAAAACAACATCTTATGCATTATTCATGAGATAACCGCCATGATGAATAAAAAAGGGTCTTGCTGAACCAGAAAATTGAACCTTACTGGTTTGTTTGTAGTAATTTCTAAAGATATAAATTTAGCATAGTAATCAACAGCTGCCCACTCTAAACAAATACAGGCTTGTTATTCAATAGCAGAGCATGTGGCAGCACAGGGTGCACAGCACTGGGTCGGTTCTATAGCACATTTGGGTCAGAATTCACGTCCTGGTTTTGCCTGCTGCTTTAAAATCACGTAAGAGAACATTGTGGCAAGGACATGTGGAGTAATTTTCTCCACAAAGGTCTGATTTTTCTGGTTAAGATGAACTTCAGCCCCATATTACAAGGCTTCATACCCCTCCCAAATGTCTTGACAGCATTAGATATTGCAGCACTGCTGTTTTTTGTTAGTCACACGAACTTTCAGGTCATCTTGAGACTTGCTAAGATACTGCTCTTTTGATGAGGTCTATGCAAAGAGATCCCAGCAGACCTACCTTTATGCTGTCTGTGGTTTGAGAAGTTTCCTGTAGTGCTGGTAATTAAGGGCTATCTCTAAATCTCACTGATGCCTTTCTCCCAGGTTGCCCAGAGAAGCTGTGGATGCCCCATCCCTGGAAGTGTTCAAGGCCAGGCTGGATGAGGCTTTGAGCAACCTGGTCTAGTGGAAGGTGTCCCTGCCCATGGCAGGGGGGTTGGAACTGGATGGTCTTTAAGGTCCCTTCCAAACCCAAACCATTCTGTGATTTTATGATTCTATGATTTTTGTTCATTAGCAAATATATATTATCCTTCTACTACATAGATAAGGTCTAGCCTTGAGGAATTCATATCTTTATCTTTTGTCATGCTCAAAAAATCCCCCCCACACCCCCTGTTCCCTTTATTCCCCTGTGTTTCTGTGCCAGCTGTCAACCCATGACACTATTTTGATTTTTACTCCAGTTTTAATTTCACAATCTGAATTACTTAGATCATTTTCCACCTCCTCCCATCATCTTTATTTCCACACTAAAATCTCACTAGAAAGAGTTAAATAGTAAGAGTAAAAATTTCCTCTCCCCTGTATGAGATACTCTCGTAAAGGATCATTTGAATTCTTAGGTGTAAGCAGGCTTCTATGCATTGTTTACCCTTGGTTTTGTTATCTCTAGTGTTGTCTTTATAACAGAAGAAATCAGACATGCAGGTCTAATGTTTGAAAATTCCATTCCATGTTTTACATCTTCTTTGACTTCTCTGGGATGAATGTCCTAACTTTTAAAAACTTTATTAGGATGCTTCCTTCCAATTTAAATGTTTTGTAAGACGTATAAAATATGATTTAAGCATGCTTTGTTTTGAATGGCCATAAACTTGCAGATCTGTGAGTAACTTTTCAGGCTACAATTTTAAGTATATATCCCTAAATAAGAAAATACCTGAGGGATGCTGCAGTCTGGGAATTTCTGAAAACTCATTTAAAATTTAAAAATTATTAGGATTGTAGGCAAAGGAACACATGCTAGCAGATATTATGAGGTCTTGTAGAACATGGTGGGAGATACGGCTTGGTGACTCTTGCCCTTGGAGAAGTGAGGTGCAGCCTGCCAGGAAGATAAGAGAGGCAGAAAGGGAGATGCTGAGAGAGAGAAGTTAGGGCACAAGTACGTTAGAGCCAGAAGAGAAAAAAGGGCATCATGGACAGATTTCTCTGAATGCATTTGTGATTTTGCATCAGATTTCCAAGTGACATTTCGGAACTGAAATATGCCTTTATTTACAGCCTACAATTTTGTTACGAAGGAAACTTCTGTCCTTTGCAAAATGGTCCTGCCCCACCTGTGATTAATACATGACTTAGTCTGAAACGTGAAGAATCATGGTGATAATAACTATAAGTAACCAATAAAGATGGTTTTAGAGCAGGGATAGGATTATGGTAGCAGAAGCATTGATGTGTTTGGAGTCTTCCTTCTAAAACCTGATTTTTATGTTTGCTCGAACACACTGAATTTTTCATTACATTCACAGCAGAGAGAGTGGGAAGTTATCCCAGAAAGACAGGAAAAACTTGGTGTCTTACTGGCACTCTGAATATTCAATGTTAGGATAAACTATTAATTATGAGTAGCAGCAGTTCTCGTAGAGTTAATTTTATTTATACTGTTTACATGAGCTGCTTTAAAATAACAGCACCTTTATTTTTGTGTTATTAGTGACAATTATCATGTGCTGTTCTCTTTTTCCTCTTCTAGGAGTTTATATTACCTTTAATATGCCTGTTATTCTCCACATACGATATGTACTTCAGACAGGTTTGTCCTGTCTTGCTTGGCATCATACTTACATTGAGATGCCTCTGATTTTAGGTAGCTTTCTGTTCATTCTGTATTGTTATAATTGTAAAAGTGTTCTTAAATGTCCTTCTTTTAAATTGTGGAACAGCTAAAATATACCCAGACATCCCAGGGATCAATTTTTAATTTTGATTTGTAAAATTCAATAACTGGAGTCCGTTTTTGTCCATATCCAAAATTTCCCAAACTTTCTTATTTTAGCTAATTTGAACAAAAGGCAGTCCTTTAATGCTAGCATTTGGGGGGCAGGGGAACTTGGGCAAATTTGTTTTTTTCAAAAGTTGTTCAAACTGTGCATGTGAAAATACACAGAATGAAAGATTATTTGAACTGCCATCATTTGGTGTCAATCATCTGACGTCTTAATGGAAGAGGTTTTAGAAAAAAAGGCTCCTTTGTGTCAGTCAGTCACATCACATCTTACGCTGGCTCAGCAACTCTGTTTTTGCAGTAACCCAATGGGAATCTTTGATGAATCTGGGCTAAACGGACAAAACAAATGTATATCTCCTCTGACACAGGGGTAGGTGAAAGCAGTGTGAATGTACCTCCAAAGGATTGAAGTAGCTCTGCAAGGCAACGCAATGAGAAGAACAAGTGTAGCTGGAAGCGTAGGGTTTGGTTTAGGTTGGGTTTATTGGATAGCACACCAAACTCAGAGGCTTTCTGCTGCTTGTTTCGACTCCTGGGCTACCTCCCAAGCTGTGCCAGTCCAGCTGCTTGCGTCATTTCGTGACGAATAAGGTCTAGGGATTCATTTCAGTTTAAAGTAACACTTTTTTCTTTTTTCTGATGCTGCTGAAAAAAGTGTTTGTCAAACTGCAGCCGAAAGGATTTCTATTGGCCATGTAAGAAAGGCAGTTAGCCCGCCCTGCAGGCTCACAGGGCAGTGAAAAGGAACATGACAGTAAGCATTGCCATGGGAGAGCACATTCTTTTAAGCACATTTCATGCTGCAAAGATAGGCTTGGATTTGTGTGTAATGAGGCTGCTGCTTGGGTGTTCTCCTTATGTTCACTGAGAGAGAACTCGTGTATGTTCTTTGTAAATAAACCTGATTACATGCAATGAAATACCTGCCTCTTGTCATCCATTCCTCCCCGTAACGGGAACAGCTTGGCAGTCCCCCAAACCCTGATGAGCCATTCCTGAGGAAAAGGTCACCATCACGTTGGTGGGGCTTTGATAATCACCCAGAAACTCAGGGTTTGCGAATGGAGCCATAAGAATATTCTAGGCTTGCCAGTTCATTTGAAAATAAAATACATGTATTTGACAGAGCATTGTGATGGGTTCTGCTGTTTTCCCTGGCCTCAGGAAGCCCACAGACTTTTGGCAGGGGTTGTCCTGGCAGAGAACACGAGAATGAAAACAACATTGCTGAACTCGTCTGTTTAAATTTCTACTGAAGCTCTACAGTGAAAGACCAAGGAGGGGATTTACCAAACCCATGCTGTGAGGATGACACAACTATCTCAACAGTTAGCTTGGTTTCAATGACACTGAGGCAAGACCCTCCGTATTGCCCTCCTCCTAGCTTGCGAAGGCCAGGTTGTACAGATGAAGGAAGTTAACTCATCCGTTTTTGTGTACTGTGGCAAACCCTAAAGAGCAATGCAGAAATATTTTCTATTTTAAAAGCAACCATGTGTTCCTGATCTTTTTTTAAACATCATCTCTGTTTTGCAACCAGCATTTTGTGTTATCTGTCTAGTTTGTAAAATAAGTGTTGCTTTATGAATTGCCAACAGATTTTGTGCTCTTGCTTCCACTGCTCATGCGTTCTCACTGTAATTTCTGCTAGTGTTCATACGTAACGACCGAGTCACTGAAGTCTTCACACTGTTGTCCACTCTCTAAGGCATCTGTTTGCCAATGAAAAAGAATTCTAAAATAGTTTCTTAACTTCAGAATAGCAAACATATTTCAGAATTTAAAAAAAAAAAAAGCTTTTAGCACTGGTATTGGTGACCACTGTCATCCATATAAAAATACAGCAGAGTGGCAGTGGAAGGCTCAGATACTGATACCTAGTTCATTTCTGACAAGCATTGCTGTCGTGGTTTAACTCCGG
>NW_010274098.1:0-3779 GCF_000690775.1 Eurypyga helias
CATTTTAATTTATATTATTAAATAGATCATATCTCAACTTTAAAAACTTTCCTTGTCTTTTCCTCCAACTCTCTTCCTGGAGGGGCAGAGGTGAGTGAGAGATGTGTGGTACTTAATTGCTAGATAAGGCTAAACCACGACAGTTCTACTAAAAGCAAATTGAAATTAAGGGCAAATTTTCTTAGAATCACAGAGTCTATAGATTGGAAATTACCTTTAAGATCGTCAAGTCCAACTGTTAACCTAACACTGCTCTTGCCACCACTAAACCGTGTCCCTGAGCACCTTATCCACATGTCTCATAAATACCCACAAGGATGCTGACCCCACCACCTCCCTGGGCAGCCTGTTCCAATGCCTGACAACCCTTTCAGTGAAGTAATTTTTGGTAATATTGAATCTAAACTTCCCCTGGCACAAGTTGAGTTTGTTTCCTCTTGTCCTATCACTTGTCATGAGAAGAGACCAACACCTACCTCTCTGCACCCTCCTTTCAGGTAGTTGTAGACAGCATAGAATCACAGAATCACAGAATGGTTTGGGTTGGAAGGGACCTTAAAGATCATCTAGTTCCAACCCCCCTGCCATGGGCAGGGACACCTTCCACTAGACCAGGTTGCTCAAAGCCACATCCAGCCTGGCCTTGGACACTCCCAGGGATGGGGCATCCACAACATCTCTGGGCAACCTGTTCCAGTGATAGCAACCCAGTGATTGCTGACCCAGCAATAGGGTCTCCCCTGAGCATCCTCTTCTCCAGGTTAAACACTCCCATTCCCCCAGTTATTCCTCACACAAATTGTGCTCTAGACACTTCTGCAGCTCCGTTCCCTTCTCTGGTCGCACTCCAGCACCTCAAAGTCCTTCTCGAAGTGAGGGGCCCAAAACTGAACACAGGATTCGAGATGCAGCCTCATCAGTGCCCAGTACATGGGGACAAGCACTGCCTTAGTCCTGCTGGCCACACTGTTCCTGTTGCAGGCCAGAAGGCCATTGGCCTTTCTTGATGACCCAGACACACTGCCAGCTCATATTCAGTTGCTGATCCCAGAGGTCCTTTTTCCACGTGGCAGATTTCCAGCCACTCATCCCCAAGCCTGTGGCATTACAGGGGGTTGTTGTGACACAGGTGCAGGACCTGGCACTTGGCTTTGTTGAACCTCATACAGTTGTTTTCAGTTCATTAATCCAGCCCATTAAATCCCTCTGAAGAGCCTTCCTGCTCTCAGGCAGATCAACACTCCAATCCAACTTGGTGTTGTCCGCAAACCGACTGGGGGTACACTCAATCTCCTCATCTGGGTCATTGATTAAGTCATTAATGAGAACTGTCTCCAACACTGACCCCTGGAGAACACCACTTGTGACCAGCCGCCAACTCAATTTAACTCCATTCACCACTGCTCTTTTACCCTGCCCATGCAGCCAGTTTTTTACCCAGAGAAAAGTACACCCATCCAAGCCATGAACAGCCAGGTTCTCCAGGAGAATGTTGTGGGAAATGGTGTCAAAGGCTTTACTAACATCTAGATAGACAACAACCACAGTTTTTCCCTCATCCACGAAGCAGGTCACCTTGTCATAGAAGGAGGTCAGGTTAGACAAGCAGGACCTGTCTTTCATAAACCCATGCTGACTGGGCCTGATTATCTGGTTGTTATGTAAGTGATGTGTGATGATACTCAGGATGATCTGTTCTATAACCTTACCTGTCAGTGAGGTCAAACTGACAGGCCTGTAGTTCCCCAGATCCTCTTTCCAGTCCTTCCTGTAGACGTGTGTCACATTGGCTAACCTCCAGTCAACTGAGGACAACTACTATATTCCTTTACTAGAAACAAGTATCTTGTCACAACAGCTGCTGTATCAACTACAAATTCAGTGTTTCATCCTCTTTGAGGTATGTGACTTAATGTGATTTAGTAAATTCAGTCAATCAGGAAATAAAGATTGTTTCATATAAAAGAGGTGGAAATTTATTACAGCTCTTTAGTTCAGCAACACAGATTGTTAAACCTACTTGTCACAGCCAGAATGCAAATTACATGCTGCAAGTCACCAAGAGTAGTCCAGGTAGACATCAATTAGTCCCCTCTCAGTATATAGACATTTCGTCACTTGTTTATTATCTCCCTACACCACACCTCCACCACCACCCTAATCTTCTTTCGACATCTTTGAGGAAAAGTATTGTGACATTTTCTCACAGTTCTTTCCCAAGCATGTTGGACATACATTTTTGCTCACAGCCAACCAGTTCAGAGGGACATTTGTAGATGCACTTACGAAGTGAGTTATAAAGTCAATGAAAAAATTTCCTTACCTAGGCTTCCAGCACGGCATACCAGGAAGAACGCAGTCAACAATAGGCTTTAAGTATTATGCATGTGATTGGGAAGAAATCTGAATACAATCAAAGTTGATGGAGATTACTCATCTCCCCTAATCCGAAAGAAGGAATGAACAGGAAGGCTGTCCAGTCAAGGTAAAAGTGTAATTTTAAGAGGCCATATTAAACAACAATAAGTTAATTATACCTGGCAGCCATTTCAATTTATCTGGTCTAATAAAATGCACTTGCCATCTCCAACCATATATACAATATATGAATTATATACGATATATGAATTGTATACATACTAAAATATTTTATTTTAGGATATGTAACTATAAGTAAATGCAAAGGTTCTAATTCACAGATAACTTTCTCAGATGAATCCCATTCTGCAGCTATTGCAAAAACTTCTAACAAGAGACTGACCATGTCAGAGAGAGCTTAAATTTTAAATGAACAAGACAGACTATTAAAGAAGACACAGTGACTTTCCTCTTATCTTTCAGTATAACAGGAGGGGGAGTGAGGATAACACTGAGGAAATCTGGAAGGACATATTTCAACAGCTGATATTCAATAGCTCTAAATGCATCTACCCCAGTACTCAAGATCTTCCTTCCCCATTCTACTTTTGCGATGGCATTCATTGTTTAATACACTGGATAAGATTAAGAGCTTTATTCGTGTTACCAGGGTGGCTCTTTCTCTGGATTGGTTTAGTTTATTTAAATGATGCTTACAGTCCAAGAAAGAAACCAGTTAGCCTGAAAACCAGAATCTTAGACAACATTTCGAAGCAGATTTAAGGTGGCAGACTAAAAAAAAGTAGACTTTGCTATCTAATATCTTTCTATGTATTTAGTCTTTAATAGAACATACAAAGGCATTATTGCAACCCAAATGGAAAAGTCTTGGAGTCACCATAAGCCCTCAATAGCAGGCAGAGTGTTATTGCTTTGTTGAAGTTCCCAGATAGGGTCAAAATTTAATATAAAAACTAAAAGTGAAAATCAATCAAAAGAGTAGAGGAAAACCATGCTAACTAGAGATTTCAGCATATTTTGCTATCTAGTCAGCCATGTCTTCAGTCATCTTAGGACCTATGACTAACTTGAAGTCCAAAGCAGCAATAAAGCAAGAATATTCCATATTTAAAGAAGGCAATAGATAAGTTTGCTAGCAGGTAGTATCAAAGTAAATTTAGAATCTGTTCTATAAATACAAATTTATCTAACTGGCATAAGGACCTCATTTATGTATTTTCTTGAATCTTCTTCCTTAGACCTTTGTTTCTACTAGAAAGCACAAAAGATATTACAGACAATCAGACATATAGAATCACAGAACAGTTTGGGTTGGAAGGGACCTTAAAGACCAGCTAATTCCAACCCCCCTGCCATGGGAAGGGACACCTTCCACTAGACCAGGTTGCTCAAAGCCTCAT
>NW_010274098.1:3978-5162 GCF_000690775.1 Eurypyga helias
GGTTTGTGGCCTGGCTGGATGGCAAGGCCAAAAGAGTTATAGTGAATAGAGTTGGATCCAGCCGGTGGCTGGTCACAAGTGGTGCCCCCTGGGGCTTAGTGTTGGGGTCAGTTCTTTTTAAAATCTTCATTAATGACCTTGACAAGGGGATTTGGTGCACCCTCACCAAGTTTGTTGATGACATCGAGTTAAGTGTTGATCTGCCTGAGAATAGCAAAACTCTTCAGAGAGATCTGGATGGGCTAGATCAATGGGCAGAGAAGAACTTTCTGAGGTTCAACAAGGCCAAGTGCTGGGTCCTGCAGTTGTGTCACAAGTCCCTGCAACGCTACAGGCTTGGGGATGAGTGGCTGAAAAGTTTCCTAGTGGAAAAGAACCTGGGGCTGTCGGTTGGCAGCGGCTGAATATGAGTTGTCAGTGTGCCCCTACCCAGGAAGTCTAACAGTATCCCTGCCTGTATCAGATATACTACGGCCAGTAGGACTAGGGAATTGATTGTACCCTTGTACGGGACACCGTCGAGGCCGCACCTCAAATCCTGTGTTCAATTTTTGGCCCCTCACTTCAAGAGGGCCATGAAGGTGCTGGAGCATGTCAAGAGAAGGGCAGGAGAGCTGGGAAAGGGTCTAGAGCACAAGTCCTGTGAGGAACAGCTGAGGGAACTGGGATTGTTTAGTCTGGAGAAAAGGAGACTGAGGGGAGACTGTTTTGCTGTCCACAAATACATGAAAAGAGGTTGCAGAGAGCTGGTTCTTGGTCTTTTCTCTCAAGATAGAAGCCTCAAGTCGTGCCAGTGGAGGTTCAAACTGGATGTTATGAAATACTTCTTCACCAAAAACGTGGTCAGGCATTGGAACAGACTGCTCAGGGAAGTGGTGGAGTCATCATCCCTGGAGGTATTTAAGAGACCAGTTGATGTAGAGCTTACAGACATCGTTTAGGGTAGAATTGGAAGTGTTAGATTGACCTTTGGACTCAATGACCTTAAAGGTCTTTCCAACTCAAAAAAATTCTATGATTCTATGTTCCTACATGCCCTTGTAAAAAGTCCTCCCCCAGCTTTCTTGTCGGCCTCTTCAGGTACTGGAAGGTGCTATACAGTCTCCCTGGAGCCTTCTTTTCTCCAAGCTGAACAAACCCAACTCTAACAGTCTCTCCTCAGTGCTCCAGCCCTCTGATCATCT
>NW_010274099.1:0-5305 GCF_000690775.1 Eurypyga helias
ACGCCACTTGTCACCAATCTCCACTATGTCTCCACAGGACATAGGGCAGTGTCCTGTGTTATCTGATGTGCTCAAGTGAAAAAATTATCTCCTCTGGAACATCTGCAAGTATCAACCATAAAAACTCCAAACCAACAATCAGGAAAAAAACCAAACCAAACAAACCCAAAAAACCACCCCAAAACCCCAACAAAACTTAAACGTCAAAAAAAATCACAATAAAAAAAAACCCAAACACTAACCAAACAAACACACACAGAGACACCCCAAAAAAAAACATTGACCACCTTCTCTACCCAACACCCAAAGACTCACACCAGTTCACCAAGGGGAACAGCTGCATTTGCTATGCCAACTCTGGATCAGGGTTCAGGTGTCTGGCCTTGCTAGCACTTCATTATCATTAATTATGTGTGTGCTAATTTGTAGCCCTAATTCAACTAAGTTTTTTCCTGAAATAGTGTTAATGAATCCTATTGCTTTTCTTTTCTTTTTTTTTAATCATATAAGGCAGTTTCAAATGATGATTTTTAAAAAGTTGAGAATTAATTAGACTTACTATTGTTACAGTGCCTTGTTCCTGAGTGCCGTGGCCGATCCTTCACCGCTGACAGGAGCTCTCCTTTAACCACCACGGTGGACTGGCAGTCAGTTAAGTAAGCATATCTTCCCTTCTGCACAACAATGTAATGCAACAGGGTAATCACAAGGTGACGGGATGGCTCATTCACTGCTACAGTGTGTAATTTTAATAATCTTATTCTTCTGCAGCAAGCACTCTTCAAAATTGTATTACCAAGTGGTTGTTTTATTGAGCACTAGTGTACTTATAGAGCGGTGACCATCCTACTGTTGCCCCATAACATGTGGTCACACGAGTTTGTGTGTTTTCTTGCCCATCCCATTAGCTTACTGCAGTAAGGGTGTCAGCTTGGGAAAACAAAAAAAAACAAACCAAAACAAAAAAACAAACAAAGAAAAAAAAAAACCACACAAAACCCAAACAAACAAAAAAAACCCCACCAAAACCCACAACCCCCAGGACTCTGCTTACTTTTTCCCCCACTTGCATTCAGATTCTGTAAGCTCATGTACTCAGTATAAACGATCTTACTGTGCCAAACGACATCTGAATATGTTTGGTTTTGTTAACGTTGTGTAAGAAGGGATTTAAAAACTCATTTAAAAAATGAAGCTGGTGTTCTTGTCAACAGCTCTAGAGGGTGCTGGTTTGAGTTGCTGTCCATCAGGGTTTTATGCATAATGTATACTCATTCATTAAAGTCTGAACTGAAAAAAGTCTGTTTCTCCACATTCAGCATTGCTGTTTCTAGTGTTTATCGGGGCATTTCTCCTGCCTCCCTTTTCAATTTGGAAAGGATTGGTTGGAAGCATGCAGCTGCGGATCTTGTATGCCGTAACTGAATAGGAAATGCTATGCGTGGAGTCTACGCTCCCCTCATGTTTTGCAGGGTGCAGGAGCTCATGTCAGATGATCAGCGAGAAGCCGGCCGAATCCCTCGCACAATCGAATGTGAACTTGTTCAGGATCTTGTGGACAGCTGTGTCCCAGGAGATATGGTCACGATTACAGGCATAGTTAAGGTGTTGAGCACCGAGGAAGGTAAAATGCATCATCTGAGAACACCTTCTTCCTTGGGTGGGGATTTTTCTAGTGATTACACAAGAACAACAGCCATCCCCCTTAATCTGAGCTCTCACAGTTGTATATGCAGGAAGTGTATCTTTCTTCAGAAGTTCCCAAAGTTTTATAATGAGGAGGTTTTTTGAAAAAATCAGCAGCAGTGCTGTCCAAGAGGAGCTCTCTCTAACATCCACTGATAGAGAGGGGCTTTTGTAACCCACTGGTCTATGCGCAGCTATGATCCTGAATCTGAAGTGCCGGTCTGATAGCTGATGTTTTAGTATGTCAGCTGACAGGAAAGCCTTCTCAGGACCATTAATGTGAGGGGGACATCCTTATTTCCTAAAGTGTCTCTGAGAGACTGATGCATGTCGTGTCCTGTCCCCCTCCTCCCCACCTAGGTGAGGCTGTTATAGAATATATTGCAGACAACTGCAGTACTGATTTACTGTGAGACCACGTTCTTTGCTCAGTAGTCATTGGAGGATATAGAAAATGATTAATTATTAAGCTACGTGTTTAGTTCTTCTGCACTATGGATTTTTTTCCCTGTAAACATGGAGCATAAACATTTTTTTTTCAACTTCTATTTGACTAGAATAACATAATAATGTAAAATTCCTGGAAAACATTTATTCTGTTAGAAAATTCTCTTTACACACATATACCCTCCTAATACAGCAAAATATTTTACTATGTACCTAAATGGAGGGAACTTAAAGAACAATTGTAACTAGAAACTTACTTATTCTGCATCAGTTTTTGAAAAGGTAGGTGTTCAGTTACCTAACTATGAATATTTTGCATGTGATTGCCCTATGCCATTCGTCAATAACAGTACTTACTGATGTAAAAAAATATTCCTTCATTCTCTCTTAATTGTTCTAACAGGAGCTTCTAAAAATAAGAATGACAAGTGTATGTTCTTGTTGTACATTGCGGCAAATTCCGTCAGCAACAGTAAAGGACAAAAACCGAAGAACGATGAGACGTTTCAAAGAACATTCATGGAGTTTTCACTTAAAGACCTTTACGCTGTTCAAGAAATTCAAGCTGAGGAAAATCTATTCAGGCTCATCGTGAAGTAAGCTGTGTCAGACCTCGTCTAGATGTGGGATTAGACTTGTGAATTAGCATGACCAACATCAGACATGACAGCTAATCTTAAAACTATGAAAAATCTAAGGCTTGTGCAATGGATACCACAGAGATTTAACAAACTTTAGTGGACTGTGGGCTTGGGAGGAAGTGAAAGCATTGCAGTAGGGGATGTTAGGACTCTGGGAGGGATTTAACAAGGGAGTTAGGAGTGTTTCAGTTCAATCTGGAGACAGAAAGCCATGGGTAAAAAAGGCACTTATTAATTTTGCTCCTCACTGAGCAAATTCAACTCATGAGCACTATTTTGTTCTCTCCTCTGTTTTTCTGCAACAGAGGAATGAGGTGTAAGAACTGAGCAGAGGGTGCAAAAGACCCTCAGTTCAGAACAAGAAGTACTCTTCTAGCTGGGGTGTCTCTCGGGTCCTTCCAGTGGAGTCAAAGAACATGAAACTGGCACCTTTAAAAGGAGGTGTACGGGTAGTTAATTGATAAATAGAAATACAGGTGCAGCAACACTGGGAAACTGGTTCTTCTCTGCGGGCAAACTTGAATGAAGTGGCTTTTCTTATCGTTTTAAGCGTATCTGGTTATCTGAAAATTTCAAGAAATTGGATGCTGCTTTTTTAATTTAGAACCGATCCTGTTGAAATTCAGCAACAGCTAAACAAAAGATTTATGTATTTCTAAAAGTATTCTATGACAAGGGAGACAGAGCAATTCGTTATTTAACAGTAATACAAGCTTTATATTCCCCTTATGTTAGTGTTCTTGTTTTTCAGCTCTCTCTGTCCTGCAATCTATGGCCATGAGGCAAGTAATTTAACTGCCCTGTTTGCAACTTCAGTTGGAATCTCCTGAAGGATTTATAAAACTTCTCTGGGGTGGGGGGAAGGGGCAGGGACTGTATTTACAGGTGACTGTGACTCAGTCACATTCAGTGACAAGGAGGTGTCAGCCTTATACCTTTAACCTCAGCTGTGCAGAAAGAAAGGGTTACTACAGCCAGTTCTAGGGAGCTGTGAATGTTGGTCACCATGATCAAATACTTACCCGTGTTGGTATGTGCCACTACAGATTGTAAAGGCGGGTTTGATCCTGGCGTTATTTGGAGGATGTCAGAAGTTTGTAGATGACAAGAACAGAATTCCAGTGCGAGGAAATCCACATGTTCTGGTTGTTGGAGATCCAGGATTAGGAAAAAGTCAAATGTTGCAAGTATGGGTTGATTTATTTTTATTGTCTCGTATTTTTCTCTAATTCCTTGCTATCTTGACTTCTTGTAATCTTAAGGATGGTAGGATAGCTGTGCTAGGCTCAAACAACCCTTTGATCTTGCTTGGAGCAATCTTTTCCTGTAGGATGCCTCAAGTGTAGGGTAGTACCCAAAGGGGTCCCCTGCAGTCCTGTCCTTCTGGTGAGCCTTGCAGAAGGGATGCAGCCTGTCAAAACACTTGCCAAAGCAGGTATGCTTGGTCAAGCCCGGGGCCTTTCAAGTATAGGCCTGCTGTCCTGCCCTTATGTAGTGGTTTTCACCACTCCTTTTCCTTGGTAAAGAGCCTTGCTCTTTCCTATCTTCATTCAGCTGATACATTGTCAAATAAAATAAGTATGCCCTTGGAACTAATGCAACTTCAAATACTGTGTCACTCACTTTCTGTGAGGTTTACTTCCCTTCTCTTACCCTATTTCTATGTTGCTAACACAAATCTTGGCTTTTGGGGAAACGGACCTGCTGCTGCATTTGGGCTTTAATCTTGGTGGGCATTTCTGCATCACTGACAAAATCAGTTAGCAATATAATCTATTCGTCTCAAACTGAATAGTTTTAAAGTTCCATGTCTCTTTTTTTCTATTGTTACTCTGAAGTGAAAGAGGGACAGAGTTCACATATGCCGGCAGTATTGCATACCTCATTTATAAAATCTGAGTCTTTCTAATGTGAACATGTTACTTTAAGATATGACTTGCAATAACCCAAGTTCTGATCTTGTGCTGCAAGTACTGAACCAAAGTTATTCCTACAGTTTTGCAGAAGTATGTCTCCTGGGGTTACAAGGAGTTATAACTTGTTACTGTTGGCCCACATTAAGCAGAAAGAAACAAAATTTGGTTTTGCTTCAGATTCTTTCTCTAGAATAAGGCTTATGGGATTCTTTACCTGAGGGAGGAGAAAAAGTCTGTCTTTCTCTTCTAGGCAGTGTGTAACATCGCTCCTCGAGGTGTGTATGTTTGTGGTAATACTTCCACCAGCTCTGGCCTGACTGTTACACTGTCTAGAGATGGCACTTCTGGAGACTTTGCCTTGGAAGCTGGTGCTTTAGTGCTGGGAGATCAAGGTAATATGTGCAATGTTAGAGGTTTTGTATGAAAAAGTAGGGAGGGAGGGTGTGCTGCGGAGTCCAAGGTTTACTACAGTGCTTGCATAATTGTGGACTAAAAATGTAAATTGAAAATATGCTATTGGCTTTCCATGTCTTGGGAAGTTCTGGGCTTCTCCAGTGACTTCTCTTCTCTGACTTCCTGCTTTTCTAGGGCTTAGGATGTGTAGGGGACTGTTGT
>NW_010274099.1:5336-13212 GCF_000690775.1 Eurypyga helias
TTCACATACCAGCCTTACTTAATGTGTCAAAGAATTAGGATTTCCTTATTGAGAAATCTCTGACGTAATGGCAGCTACTGGATTCTTACTAGTTTTGAAAAAAACCTGGCTTATGAGACTTGTCTGTTTCTATTATTAAAAAGCTTGTGTTGTCATTGTAATGTGTAATCAAGACACAGCTTCTGTGAGACAGGCCAACTTCATAATGGTTCGGCTGTGGCAGCGTGCTGAAGGAGTCTTGGTCCGATGTCTCCTGCAGCCCCCAAGATGTTAGGTTGGACTTGGGACAGCTTGTAGCATACAGTCTGTCAGATTGTACAGTCAGCACTGGATTGTGGCATGCACTTGTCCCTCAGTTAACGTGTTTTCTAATAAGTCTTTGTCTTATGTTAATTGCTTCCAGGTATTTGTGGCATAGATGAATTTGATAAGATGGGAAACCAGCATCAGGCTTTGTTGGAAGCCATGGAACAGCAAAGCATCAGCCTTGCCAAGGCTGGCATTGTTTGCAGTTTGCCGGCTCGGACATCGATTGTTGCTGCAGCCAACCCAGTGGGAGGACATTATAACAAAGCCAAAACAGTGTCTGAGAATTTAAAGTGAGCACTTTCTGAAATGCTGCTTATATAGATCATTCAGGAGTAGGTACTCTGGTAGTCTTACAGGTTGAATGTAATTGCTTTCTAGTTTCCTGGAGCTTGAACACAAACTTACTATAATAATTTTTTGTGGCTTTTGGGAGAGAAATTGCTGTTCTACTTCATTCTGAGTGAACAGGACAGGATTTTTTTAAAAAGTCTTTAAAGTGGAGCAGAGTTACTGCAATTCTTCCACTACTATGAGTACTGTGTGGCTTTCTTGTCTTCACTCTAGAATGGGGAGTGCTTTACTGTCGAGATTTGATTTAGTTTTCATTCTGCTGGACACCCCGAATGAAGATCACGATCACTTGCTATCCGAGCACGTGATGGCCATCCGAGCTGGAAAGCAGGCAGCGTGCAGCAGCGCTGTTGTGACTCGTACCAACACCCAGGATCGCTCTGTTCTCGAAGCTGTTGCGGATCGACCGCTGCTTGAAAGACTAAAGGTAGGACTTGTCCTGTGACTGCTGCCATGCTCTTCCTGTGGCGTTCCCCGCGTTGGAACCCGGCAGCCCTGACCTGCATGTCCTCAATCTCCCATTCTTCTCATAATGATTGGCCCTGAATTAAAGAGGAAGCATTCAAGGCTCCAGCTGCCAGGTTCAACCGATTGTCTGTTGTACCTAACATTACCCACCCTGCTGGAGCTGCTGAAGATGTGTCTCAAGCCATCTTCATCTCCACACAGAAGAGAATTTATTAGCTTGAGCTGGGGGGTGTTTTGGGTTTATTTTTTTCATTTGCAGTAGTAATAAGACGCTTTGCATGAGATGGTCTAAAGCAAATTTGCTGCATTAGATCTCAATAAAGAGCTACAGAGCTAGACTGGATATAATAATTTAGTATAGCACAATGTGCTGTGAAGGGCTGAGCCCAAAAAAGAGTAGTGTGTAAACAAATCTTGAAACATCTGCAACTCATGACAGATTTGGGGATTATAGGAGAGGAAGCCTATTTCTTATGAAACTTAAGCGATCAGCTTGAGGACTGATACTGTCAAATGCCAGGTCTTGGGATGAATAACCCTTACTGGAGCCAAAAGCATGCACTTTTGGAAATGGGATGTCAGCAGTGATGGTTTAATATGTGGAGCTCTATTTTATAACAATTGGGAAGTTGAATTTTCTCTTCTTGAGACAGAATTCTTGATATAATTAAATTATATTTGGCACTTATCGTTGCAAATGAGAAACTTTGGCTGCTCTTTTGGAAATGACAGGGTGTGTTACCTGCACGTCTAAGCACAGTGCATGGACTCTAAGTACACAGTTCTTAGAAGCAGTAAAGCCCTAACAGTGAAGATTTCACCAGATAAAACATAGGAGATGATTTCATGTTAACATTAGTATTGTACAGTAGTGTTCTGACAGACAGAAATCTAAGCTCTTTGTGATTGGGTTAGATCTTACCAGGAGAAAACTTTGACGCTGTTCCACATCAGATGCTGAGAAAGTATGTCGGATATGCTCGGCAGTATGTTCACCCAACGTTATCCCCGGAAGCTGCTCGGGTCCTCCAGGAATTCTACCTTGAGCTCCGGAAACAGAACCAAGGAGTAGACAGCACGCCAATCACCACGAGACAGCTAGAGTCACTGATTCGGCTTACAGAGGTAAATGTAACCTGTAAGACTTAAGAGATTGAAAGCAAAGAGATTATTCCTAAAGTACTAGGGATATCCTATAACTTTTGACAGTTTCCTCAAGGCTATGGGGATTTTTTTGTGTGTGTGTTCTTAAAAAAAAAAGTGAGAATGCGAGAGACTTACAAATGTTTAAGAACTACTGTTGCTTAAAGCCTCTTAAAGGAAAACACCCTTGAGGGGGTGGAAAGAGAATCTGTCATATACTCAAAAGAAGAAAAAACACGTGCAGGCAGGGGCAAGCTGCTGCCCAACTTGAACTGCTCCTGTTTTCCCTAACCTGTGCCCTAATAACACTGTGACCATCTGCTTCCCAAGATTGCACTGTTACAAAGTAAGTAAACTTGAAGCTACAGCCTAGTAATGTGAGTATCCAGGAGATGACACTCAAACTATCGAAAAAATAGAGAATCTTCCTCTAAATCCTATAGGCTCAGGTTCCAGCTCTGCTCCTAAAAATCTGTGCTTGTTGTAGGGTGATTGTAAACTTTCTCAACATCAGCTGTAATATATCTTCTGTGGGGTTTTTGTTTTGTTTTAAGGCACGATCAAGGCTGGAATTAAGGGAGAAATCCACCAAGGAAGATGCTGAGGATGTAATAGAAATAATGAAATATAGGTAATACATGCTTCTTTAAAAATAAATAAAGCATCACAGTGCTATTCAATCAAAACTTTTTATTTTTTTTAAATACAGATATGCAAATACAGTGAAGAAATTATCAAGTTTAGGCCCATTGATACTGATACTCAGGTTTATTAGCTCTCCTGTGAAAACTGACAGCAGCCCGAAGTTGGGTATGACTGCTTAGGCCTTGGAGCTGTATCACTGTAGTGGTTACGTAGACCAGTACACAGTAAGTTAGACATGAGACGCTGCTAAAGGTCTCTTGTGTGACTACTCCCTGTTGTTGCCGTTGGAACAATCCGAGTGCAAAACCGATTTGGGCAGATGGGTTCCCTAGGCTTTCTTACTAAGGGATGGTTTCCTGTGTGGCTTCTGAAAGCTTTCTCAAGCAATTATGTTTCAGGAAGCAAATGCATGTACTCTTGCTTTTACCTCCTGTTGATTTTTGGTTTGGTTTTGTATATTTTCAGCATGCTGGGAACCTACTCCGATGAGTTTGGAAAGCTGGACTTTGAACGTTCACAGCATGGGTCTGGGATGAGCAATCGGTCACAGGCAAAAATATTTGTTTCTGCCCTTAACAGTATTGCAGAGAGAACCTACAACAATCTCTTTGACTTGCAACAGCTTCGACAGATTGCGAAGGAGCTACAAATACGAGTAGGTTTGGAAATCAAGCTTTTCTTCAACAACAAACCGCAAGACCAGTCGTAATCATGTATTGCAAATTGGGGAGTGGGAAATGTACACCTGTTGTGCCCCTCTGCAATGAGCAGAAATAAGCAGTCTTTGCTCCCTTTTGACTGAGCACTCTTCCTGAACTGCCTTTGTCTGTAAGCTTTACGAATTTTACTGTAACAACTCCTTGCGCTAGCAAAGGTTGGTTCTGCTTCTGAAGCTGGTCCTTAACAAGATTCTGCTTTGTTTCATGAAAGGCAGTTTTTGGTTTCAGTGCACCTTGCTTCTTCTGGCTCCCCAGGGGACGCACCTAGTTTTATTCCCACATTTAGACTTGTGGTGTTCATGTTCTATTTCAGCAGTAGAGTGATGTTTCTGCTTGGCCCAAATACGCCCTTCGGCCCGCTTTGAGCATCCTAACGTTGTAACTTGATGTGCATATCCTGTGGGGTTCATGGCCACAGATGTGTTATCCTGTAATTGATTTGCATTTTGCATTTGTGGGGCACTTCAGCCGAACAAAAAAATATCAATTGCTAATTTTACTCTTTGCTTCACGATAAAAAGCTTTAAATGCCAATTTAAAACCTAAAACTGGATTTCAGTGTTGTCATGGTTTAATCCCAGCCAGCAATCAAGAACCACACAGCTGCTTGCTCACCTTTCTCCTCCTCCAGTGGAGGAAAAGACAAGGAAACTCATGGGTTGAGATAAGAACAACTTAATAACTGAATGTAAATGAATAAATTAGTGATACCAACAATACTAATAATACCACTAGTAATAGGTAATGAAAATAAAGCACGTGATGCAATAGCTTACCACCTGCTGATGCCCAGTTAGGTCCTGATTAGCGAGAGCCAGAGCTTGAGACCACACCAGAGCGAGCCCAACGAGTCGGGGAGAGCAGATTGAGAGAGGGAGAATGAAGAAACCAGCCCACCCTCAACCTATACCCTGAGCATGACTTTTTACGGCATGAAATCTCCCTTTGGTCAGGCTGGGTCAGCTCTCCTGGCTGTGTCCCCTCCCAGCTTCTTGCAGAGGAGAAGCTGGGAACACAGGGGCAGTATGAGAAACTGAAAAAGGCCTTGGCTGATGTAAAAATTCCTTAGCAACAACTGAGAGCACCGGTGTTACCCATGCTCTTCTCAGCACAAATCCAAAACGCAGCTGCATACTAACTGCTGCAAACAAAATTAACTCTGTCCCAACTAAAACCAGCACAACGAGTGGAAAGTAGTCCTAATGAATTTCTCTTTGTGGGACTTATGGGCACTAATGCTGTTCTTAGTGTTACCCAGTTAGCCTACTTTGGCCTGCTGGGGTAAGATGGCTTCAGTTGCCAAACTTGTCCAGAAGTACCCAAGACTGAATTTCCTGGGAATCCTGCCTGATGGAACATGTTGCTGCCAGCTCTCCTCTCACATAAACATTGATTCAGCAACTAGTTACTGAAAGCTAATTCAATTAATCTGATTATTCCCTTCATGTATAGAATATTTTTTGCTTATTCAAAGTTCTATACCTGTAACAAATGTTTGGAAATCAGTGAAAGTGGTAGAAATCAGACTCTTATATGGTAGATACTTGTGTTTCAGAACTTGGATTTCGATGTAAGTGCCTGCCTTCTGCATGCCATAACGTGGAGAATGCTTATTCTAGGGAACAGCACAGTAAAACCAGTGTCAGAAAAGCCCAAAAGGGCTATGCCACCTTGCAGTCATTTGCGAGGGAAGCTAACCTGTTCTTAGCTCACTTAATGAAATATTAAAGTTCTTTCAAACCGTTTATGTTGCTTTACATCAGATAAAATGTCATTCTTCCAATTTGGTGTTTATATTTTTCTCTTCTTTCCCCAGGTATCTGATTTTGAAAGCTTTATTGGATCCCTAAATGATCAGGGTTATTTTTTGAAAAAAGGTTCAAGACTCTATCAGCTTCAGACGATGTGAAAAAGAGCCACTGTGACAAACTTTCTTGAGACATCATCGTTACATCTGGGATGGACCTATGGACCTGCAGCAATAAACACTCCAAACTGCAGCCTACACCGTGGTCGATGTGCTGCCCGCAGCGTCACTTACTTGAAGTGTAAGATTGCCTTTTGGAAACCAGCAGTGCCCAAAGGCTCGCTTTAAGCTGCCACAGGACAAACTGACACCTGGTATTGCTGCCTGACTCTTCCTGTAGGTCTTCTAGCCCAAACCTGCCAGTCTTATCCCTCTGTAAGACCAGCATGTACTTCATCGTTCCTGAGGAGTGGAAAGCATATTTCGTATTGACAGTATCGCAGTGCAACAACAGATTTTTCTTCTAAACTTAGGGATGTTGGACCCACAAATCATTCCTGAGAAGATGATGAGTTGTGTTTTTAGCATTCTAGTTCGTTTGAGGAATTTAAAGTATAGAAATGTTTCCGAAAAGTTGGGAACCCTCAGGTTGAGACAACAGTTTTGTAGCTGTAAGAAGGTGAGACCTTACTGAAACTGACTTTGTTTTCTGCTTTGCAGCTCTGTGTCAGTCTCTCTATAGCTGAGGTTTTATTTGAAATGTAAGTCTGATTGATTAAAATATCCTTATTGCAATATTTAATTTGTAAAACAAGAATTGGATTTTACTTATGTCTTTCATTAAACATTAGAGAGAGAAAAATCTGTGATTTGGTCAAGAGTGTTGCACAGTAAGAGTGAACAGTGCGGTGTGGGTGTTAACAGCCATTGCAAGACATGTAACGTTTTACGTGTGTCTCTGTGCAACTCTGTGCCTGCCACAGCAGAATGTGTTCTGAAAGAGTCAAGTGCTGAATGTTTCCTGACTCTTACGAAATCATTACCCTGGTCTAGTGCGATTGAATAGCTGATGAGAAGCTTTCACTGTAAGCACTTGAGCAGGAGGGAGTGGAATTAATGCTGCTTTTTCCTCTTTTTACTTCTAAGGTTAAAAAAAAATCTTCAGTATACCTGAAATTGAAATCCGATTTGAATGATGAGACACATATGTAGAGCTATAGTTTCTTAGTTTCCTCTTACGATCTCATCAGTGGCAAGCAGTCTGCTCGTTCCAGGTCTTCTTTGCTCATTATAACCATGGTTAATGGCTTTTTAAGATGTATGAACTGTCAGACTGTGTGGTCACAGACCAAGTTGTCAGCTGTCCACACATTAGCATTTGGGCAGCAGAGGCCACGAACCTTGCAACTTGGGAGTTAATCCTACATGAGGAGGTAACCTGCTCATCAACCTCTGGCAAGCAGGGTTAGAGGTTGATTTTTATCTTTGCCAACAGAATAATGCAAGGTTTGGGGTGGGTTTGGTGGTTTGTAGTTTTGTTTTTTTTTTTTTCCATGTAGAAGAAAACTTCTCAAGACTTATATGACATAACCTACGGTGTAATGGGTAGAGGACAGAACTGGAAATCCACCTCCCTTCCCCCCCCTCTGGAATTCTGTGGCCTGTGCTCAGAACAGCAGAGGCGGGAGGGCACCCGCTCCTGAGCAGGGCCGCCTTGAGCCAGATGTCAAGGTCCATATCCCCTTGAGTTTTGGGTCTCCCTTCAGCTGGAGGCTCAGTTCTCCACTCTGCAGTGGTGCTTTCTAGTCTGTAGTTATCCCCTCCCTGGAGTCCAAGACTTTGCACTTCCCCTTGATGAACTTCCTAAGGCTCCTATCAAACATTTCGCCTGCCTGCCTGGGTTCTTGCGGATGGCAGCACAACCGGCTAGTCCATCTGCCACTCCTCCCACTTTTATGTCATAGGAGAACTTCTGCTGTTCTACCTTCACCCTCACCATGTTTAAGAAAAAAAACCCACCACACTACATCTAATTGATGTGGTAGATTAATTGATTAATTAACAAGATCATACCCAATTTAGGTACTCCTTCTAGATCCTTTAAAACAGCTGTGGAAGAGGTACTTGCCCTACAAGTAATTGGTTGGGTGGTTTATTTTTTTAAGAGCCTCCGTTCGTTTCGGCAGGTACTGACTGCTGCGTGTAACTGAAGCTGATTGCGGGGGGGTGAAACCTCTGCTGCCGCATCAAGCGATGCAGAAGCATGAAACCCAGCAGTGTCAGGGGAGGGGGGTAGGCACGAGCCTCGGAAGCAAACATGAACTAAAGTAAACACGGGCGAGGGAGGGTGAAGAGCAAGTTCCGAGAGCAAGAGACTACTTAGGTCCCGTGAGAAGCCTCTTAGGGCAAAGCAAACCTTCCCTTTCCTCCGTTGGGGCTCGTAAGAGCAGCCGGAGCAGAAGGGGCGGCCGCCTCGCGGTGAGGAGGAGCGGGC
>NW_010274100.1:0-1001 GCF_000690775.1 Eurypyga helias
CATTCTCCATGTGCCTAGTTGCTTTCTAGCTGTTTGGAAGACTGAAAATGTCTTATTTAGGGATTATTTAATATATGTACATTTTAAACTGCACGCAATTACTTTCATGACATTAAGACAGAACTTACAACTTTATAAAAATACGAAAGCTATTGTCACAGCTTTTCTATCTACCATATTCCCCTTTCAGCAGAAAGAAAATGACCAAATTACCTTCCTCGTTCGTGGTAAACTGTTAATACAAACCCTCCAACCCACCCCATGCTGAGGAGGAAATACAGCCCAGGTGCCCCTGGGTATTACTAGCTGTCATATTTTTTCATTCGAAGGGGCCAGTAAGACTTCATTACCTGATTTTACAGTAGTACCTGACTGTTAATGAGTAAAAACAGAGTACAGAAAGCACAGAGACATGAAATTGTACGCCCTGGGAGGTGGCCGGCTGGACATCCCGAGAGCAGGATTTGGGGTTCGCATCGCGGCCAACTCATCCTAAAAACTGTAAATCAAACAAAACCTGTGCCCTGGGAACAATCAACAAATAGCATGATTTTTTATGAATGTGTGGGATCACATCTTTTCTTTTTCCTAATGTGCCATCTCTATCTGCAATATCTTAGTATTAGTCTTCATCCTGAAGCTTTTTTCACTTTCTTCCTTCTTTCCCTTGACAATTTTTCTTTTATTTTCCTCCAAATAAGGTTGTGACACCCACCTCCCATACTTTTGTCTCATCTCACCCAATTTGCTCCTTTCACATTTTCCCTTCTGCCTGCCTGAGCTCAGATTATTTTTACTGCACTGTCCACAACCTGGCATTTTATGTTGTCTTTTACACATCTGTCCATGCTCATTTTAAGCACTAAAGTGTGCTTTCTTTTTCTAAAATACATGAGAACAGAAAGGAATTGAAGCTTTCCAAAGTGAAGTTCCAAAACTGAAGAAGCAATGGCCTAGAGACACTAAAAAACATACATTTAAACTTGAGCCTAGAGAAGACT